>NW_026060233.1:336057-672114 GCF_024166365.1 Elephas maximus indicus | reverse complement strand
AACAAACAACAATAACCCCCTAACAACAAACAACACTAACACCCTAACAACAACCAACCCTAACCCCCTAAGAACAAACAACACTAATGCCCTAAGAAGAAACAACACTAACCCCCAGCAACGAACAATATTAACCCCCTAACAACACAAAACCTAACCTCTTATCAACAAACAACCCTAACCCACTAACAACAAACAACCCTAACACCCTAACAACAAACAACACTAACCCCCTAACAACAAACAACCCTAAACCCCTAACATCAAAGAACACTAACACCCTAACAACAAACAATCCTAGCCCCCTAACAACAAACACTAACCCCCAAACAACAAACAACCCTAACCCCTAAAAACCAAAAACACTAACCCACTAACAACAAACAACCCTAACCCACTAACAACAAACAACCCTAACCCCCTAACAACAAACAACCCTAAACCCCTATCATCAAACAACACTAACCTCCTAACCACAATAAACACTAACACCCGAACAACAAAAACGACTATACCCCAACAAGAAACAACCCTAAACCCCTAACAACAAACAACACTAACACCCGAACAACAAACACCACTAAACCCCAACAAGAAACAACCCTAAGCCCCTAACAACAAACAACACTAACCCCCTAACAACAAACAACACTAACACCCTAACAACAACCAACCCTAACCCCCTAAGAACAAACAACACTAACGCCCTAAGAAGAAACAACACTAACCCCCAGCAACGAACAATACTAACCCCCTAAGAACACAAAACCTAACCTCTTATCAACAAACAACCCTAACCCACTAACAACAAACAACCCTAACACCCTAACAACAAACAACACTAACCCCCTAACAACAAACAACCCTAAACCCCTAACATCAAAGAACACTAACACCCTAACAACAAACAACCCTAGCCCCCTAACAACAAACACTAACCCCCAAACAACAAACAACCCTAACCCCTAAAAACCAAAAACACTAACCCACGAACAACAAACAACCCTAACCCACTAACAAAAAACAACCCTAACCCCGTAACAACAAACAACCCTAAACCCCTAACATCAAACAACACTAACCTCCTAACAACACAAAACACTAACACCCTAACAACAAACAACACTAACACCCTAACAACAAAAACCACTAAAACCCAACAAGAAACAACCCTAAACCCCTAACAACAAACACTAACCCCCTAACAATAAACAACACTAAACCCCTAACAAGAAACTACCCTAACCCCGTAACAACAAACAACACTAACGCCGTAACAACAAACAACCCTAACCCCCAAACAACAAACAACCCTAACCCCCTAACAACAAACAATCCTAACCCCCGAACAACCAACAACACTAACCCCCTAAACACAGTATACACTAACACCCTAACAACAAAAACCACTAAACCCCTACAAGAAACAACCCTAAACCCCTAACAACAAACAACACTAACCCCCTAACAACAAACAACCCTAACCAAACAACAAAAAACCCTAACCCACTAACAACAAACAACACTAACACCCTAACAACAAACAACCCTAACCACCTAACAACAAACAACACTAACACCCTAACCAGAAACAACCCTAACCCCCTAACAACAAACAACACTAACCCCCTAACAACAAACAACCCTAAACCCCTAACATCAAAGAACACTAACACCCTAACAACATACAACCCTAACCCCCTAACAACAAACACTAACCCCCAAACAACAAACAACCCTAACCCCTAAAAACCAAAAACACTAACCCACTAACAACAAACAACCCTAACAAACTAACAACAAACAACCCTAACACCCTAACAACAAACAACAATAACCCCCTAACAACAAACAACCCTAAACCCCTAACATCAAACAACACTAACCCTCTAACAACACAAAACACTAAAACCCTAACAACAAACAACACTAACACCCTAACAACAAAAACCACTAAACCCCAACAAGAAACAACCCTAAACCCCTAACAACAAACACTAACCCCCTAACAACAAACAACACTAAACCCCTAACAAGAAACTACCCTAACCCCGTAACAACAAAAAACACTAACCTGGTAACAAGAAACAACCCTAACCCCCAAACAACAAACAACCCTAACCCCCTAACAACAAACAATCCTAACCCCCGAACAACGAACAACACTAACCCCCTAACCACAATAAACACTAACACCCAAACAACAAAAACCACTAAACCCCAACAAGAAACAACCCTAAACCCCTAACAACAAACAACACTAACCCCCTAACAACAAACAACCCTAACCAAACAACAAACAAACCTAAACCACTAACAACAAACAACACTATCACGCGAACAACAAACAACCCTAACCCCCTAACAACAAACAACACTAACACCCTAACAACAAAAACCAATAAACCCCAACAAGAAACAGCCATAAAACCCTAACAACAAACAACACTAACCCCCTAACAACAAACAACCCTAACCAAACAACAAAAAACTCTAACCCACTAACAACAAACAACACTAACACCCGAACAACAAACAACCCTAACCCCCTAACAACAAACAACACTAACACCCTAACAACAAACAACCCTAACCCCCTAACAACAAACAACCCTAACCCCGTAACAAAAAACAGCCCTAAACCCCTAACATCAAACAACACTAACCTCCTAACAACACAAAACACTAACACCCTAACAACAAACAACACTAACACCCTAACAACAAAAACCACTAAACCCCAACAAGAAACAACCCTAAACCCCTAACAACAAACACTAACCCCCTAACAATAAACAACACTAAACCCCTAACAAGAAACTACCCTAACCCCGTAACAACAAACAACACTAAGCCCGTAACAAGAAACAACCCTAACCCCCAAACAACAAACAACCCTAACCCCCTAACAACAAACAATCCTAACCGCCGAACAACCAACAACACTAACCCCCTAACCACAGTATACACTAACACCCTAACAACAAAAACCACTAAACCCCTACAAGAAACAACCCTAAACCCCTAACAACAAACAACACTAACCCCCTAACAACAAACAACCCTAACCAAACAACAAAAAACCCTAACCCACTAACAACAAACAACACTAACACCCTAACAACAAACAACCCTAACCCCCTAACAACAAACAACACTAACACCCTAACCAGAAACAACCCTAACACCCTAACAACAAACAACACTAACCCCCAACAACAAACAACCCTAAACCCCTAATATCAAACAACACTAACACCCTAACAACAAACAACACAAATCCCCTAACAACAAACACTAACCCCCAAACAACCCTAACCCCTAAAAACCAAAAACACTAACCCACTAACAACAAACAACCCTAAACCACTAAAAACAAACAACCCTAACACCCTAACAAGAAACAACACTAAAACTCTAACAACAAACAACCCTAAAACCCTAACATCAAACAACACTAACCCCCTAACAACACAAAACACTAACACCCTAACAACAAACAACACTAACACCCTAACAACAAAAACCACTAAACCCCAACAAGAAACAACCCTAAACCCCTAACAACAAACACTAACCCCCTAACAACAAACAACACTAAACCCCGAACAAGAAACTACCCTAACCCCGTAACAACAAACAACACTAACCCGGTAACAACAAACAACTCTAACCCCCAAACAACAAACAACCCTAACCCCCTAAAAACAAACAATCCTAACCCCCGAACAACGAACAACACTAACCCCCTAACCACAATAAACACTAACACCCGAACAACAAAAACCACTATACCCCAACAAGAAACAAACCTAAACCCCTAACAACAAACAACACTAACACCCTAACAACAAAAACCACTAAACCGCAACAAGAAACAACCCTAAAACCCTAACAACAAACAACCCTAACCCCCTAACAACAAACAACACTAACACGCTAACCAGAAACATCCCTAACCCTCTAACAACAAACAACACTAACCCCCTAACAACAAACAACCCTAAACCCCTAACATCAAAGAACACTAACCCCCTAACAAGAAACAACCCTAAACCCCTAACAACAAACAACACTAACCCCCTAACAACAAACAACCCTAACCAAACAACAAACAAACCTAAACCACTAACAACAAACAACACTATCACGCGAACAACAAACAACCCTAACCCCCTAACAACAAACAACACTAACACCCTAACAACAAAAACCAATAAACCCCAACAAGAAACAACCCTAAAACCCTAACAACAAAAAACACTAACCCCCTAACAACAAACAACCCTAACCAAACAACAAACAAACCTAACCCACTAACAACAAACAACACTAACACCCGAACAACAAACAACCCTAACCCCCTAACCACAAACAACACTAACACCCTAACAACAAACAACCCTAACCCCCTAACAACAAACAACACTAACCCCATAACAACAAACAACCTTAAACCCCTAACATCAAAGAACACTAACACCCTAACAACAAACAACCCTAACCCCCTAACAACAAACACTAACCCCCAAACAACAAACAACCCTAAAACCCTAAAAGCAAACAACACTAAACCCCTAAAAACAAACAACACTAAGCCCCTAACAACAAACAACACTAACACCCGAACAACAAACACCACTAAACCCCAACAAGAAACAACCCTAAGCCCCTAACAACAAACAACACTAACCCCCAAACCAGAAACAACCCTAAACCCCTAACAACAAACAACACTAACCCCCTAACAACAAACAACACTAACACCCTAACAACAACCAACCCTAACCCCCTAAGAACAAACAACACTAACGCCCTAAGAAGAAACAACACTAACCCCCAGCAACGAACAATACTAACCCCCTAACAACACAAAACCTAACCTCTTATCAACAAACAACCCTAACCCACTAACAACAAACAACCCTAACACCCTAACAACAACCAACACTAACCCCCTAACAACAAACAACCCTAAACCCCTAACATCAAAGAACACTAACACCCTAACAACAAACAATCCTAGCCCCCTAACAACAAACACTAACCCCCAAACAACAAACAACCCTAACCCCTAAAAACCAAAAACACTAACCCACTAACAACAAACAACCCTAACCCACTAACAACAAACAACGCTAACCCCCTAACAACAAACAACCCTAAACCCCTATCATCAAACAACACTAACCCCCTAACCACAATAAACACTAACACCCGAAAAACAAAAACGACTATACCCCAACAAGAAACAACCCTAAACCCCTAACAACAAACAACACTAACACCCTAACAACAAAAACCACTAAACCCCAACAAGAAACAACCCTAAAACCCTAACAACAAACAACACTAACCCCCTAACAACAAACAACCCTAACCAAACAACAAACAAAACTAACCCACTAACAACAAACAACACTAACACCCGAACAACAAACAACCCTAACCCCCTAACAACAAACAACACTAACACCCTAACAACAAACAACCCTAACCCCCTAACAACAAACAACACTAACCCCATAACAACAAACAACCCTAAACCCCTAACATCAAAGAACACTAACACCCTAACAACAAACAACCCTAACCCCCAAACAACAAACAACCCTAAAACCCTAAAAGCAAACAACACTAAACCCCTAAAAACAAACAACACTAAGCCCCTAACAACAAACAACACTAACACCCGAACAACAAACACCACTAAACCCCAACAAGAAACAACCCTAAGCCCCTAACAACAAACAACACTAACCCCCTAACAAGAAACAACCCTAAACTACTAACAACAAACAACACTAACCCCCAACAACAAACAACACTAACACCCTAACAACAACCAACCCTAACCCCCTAAGAACAAACAACACTAACGCCCTAAGAAGAAACAACACTAACCCCCAGCAACGAACAATACTAACCCCCTAACAACACAAAACCTAACCTCTTATCAACAAACAACCCTAACCCACTAACAACAAACAACCCTAACACCCTAACAACAAACAACACTAACCCCCTAACAACAAACAACCCTAAACCCCTAACATCAAAGAACACTAACACCCTAACAACAAACAACCCTAGCCCCCTAACAACAAACACTAACCCCCAAACAACAAACAACCCGAACCCCGAAAAACCAAAAACACTAACCCACTAACAACAAACAACCCTAACCCACTAACAACAAACAACCCTAACCCCCTAACAACAAACCACCCTAAACCCCTAACATCAAACAACACTAACCCCCTAACAACACAAAACACTAACACCCTAACAACAAACAACACTAACACCCTAACAACAAAAACCACTAAACCCCAACAAGAAACAACCCTAAACCCTTAACAACAAACACTAACTCTCTAACAATAAACAATACTAAACCCCTAACAAGAAACTACCCTAACCACGTAACAACAAACAACACTAACCCCGTAAAAACAAACAACCCTAACCCCCAAACAACAAACAACCCTAACCCCCTAACAACAAACAATCCTAACCCCCGAACAACCAACAACACTAACCCCCTAACCACAGTATACACTAACACCCAAACAACAAAAACCACTAAACCCCTACAAGAAACAACCCTAAACCCCTAACAACAAACAACACTAACCCCCTAAGAACAAACAACCCTAGCCAAACAACAAAAAACCCTAACCCACTAACAACAAACAACACTAACACCCTAACAACAAACAACCCTAACCCCCTAACAAAAAACAACAGTAACACCCTAACCAGAAACAACCCTAACCCCCTAACAACAAACAACCCTAAACCCCTAACATCAAACAACACTAACCTCCTAACAACACAAAACACTAACACCCTAACAACAAACAACACTAACACCCTAACAACAAAAACCACTAAACCCCAACAAGAAAAAACCCTAAACCCCTAACAACAAACACTAACCCCCTAACAATAAACAACACTAAACCCCTAACAAGAAACTACCCTAACCCCGTAACAACAAACAACACTAACCCCGTAACAACAAACAACCCTAACACCCAAACAACAAACAACCCTAACCCCCTAACAACAAACAATCCTAAACCCCGAACAACCAACAACACTCACTCCCTAACCACAGTATACACTAACACCCTAACAACAAAAACCACTAAACCCCTACAAGAAACAACCCTAAACCCCTAACAACAAACACTAACCCCCTAACAACAAACAACACTAAACCCCTAACAAGAAACTAACCTAACCCCGTAACAACAAACACTAACCCCGTAACAACAAACAACCCTAACCCCCAAACAACAAACAACCCTAACCCCCTAACAACAAACAATCCTAACCCCCGAACAACCAACAACACTAACCCCCTAACCACAATAAAGACTAACACCCTAACAACAAAAACCACTAAACCCCAACAAGAAACAACCCTAAACCCCTAACAACAAACAACACTAACCCCCTAACAACAAACAACCCTAACCAAACAACAAACAAACCTAACCCAGTAACAACAAACAACACTAACACCCTAACAACAAACAACCCTAACCCCTAACAACAAACAACACTAACACTCTAACAACAAACAACACTAACACCCTAACAACAAACAAAACTAACCCCCTAACAACAAACAACACTAAATCCCTAACATCAAAGAACACTAAACCCCTAACAACACAAAACACTAACACCCTAACAACAAACCCTAACCCCCAAACAACAAACAACCCTAACCCCTAAAAACCAAAAACACTAAACCCCTAACAACAAACAACCCTAACACCCTAACAACAAACAACACTAACCCCCTAACAACAAACAACCCTAAACCCCTAACATCAAACAACACTAACCCCCTAACAACAAACAACACTAACACCCTAACAACAAACAACACTAACCCCCTAACAACAAACAACCCTAACCAAACAACAAACAAACCTAACCCACTAACAACAAACAACACTAACACCCTAACAACAAACAACCTTAACCCCTAACAACAAACAACACTAACACCCTAACAACAAACAACACTAGCACCCTAACAACAAGAACCACTAAACCCCAACAAGAAACAACCCTAAAACACTAACAACAAACACTAACCCCCTAACAATAAACAACACTAAACCCCTAACAAGAAACTACTCTAACCCCGTAACAACAAACAAAACTAACCCCGTAACAACAAACAACCCTAACCCCCAAACAACAAACAACCCTAACCCCCTAACAACAAACAATCCTAACCCCCGAACAACCAACAACACTAACCCCCTAACCACAGTATACACTAACACCCTAACAACAAAAACCACTAAACCCCTACAAGAAACAACCCTAAACCCCTAACAACAAACAACACTAACCCCCTAACAACAAACAACCCTAACCAAACAACAAAAAACCCTAACCCACTAACAACAAACAACACTAACACCCTAACAACAAACAACCCTAACCACCTAACAACAAACAACACTAACACCCTAACCAGAAACAACCCTAACCCCCTAACAACAAACAACACTAACCCCCTAACAACAAACAACCCTAAACCCCTAACATCAAAGAACACTAACACCCTAACAACATACAACCCTAACCCCCTAACAACAAACACTAACCCCCAAACAACAAACAACCCTAACCCCTAAAAACCAAAAACACTAACGCACTAACAACAAACAACCCTAACAAACTAACAACAAACAACCCTAACACCCTAACAACAAACAACACTAACCCCCTAACAACAAACAACCCTAAACGCCTAACATCAAACAACAGTAACCCTCTAACAACACAAAACACTAACACCCTAACAACAAACAACACTAAAACCCTAACAACAAAAACCACTAAACCCCAACAAGAAACAACCCTAAACCCCTAACAACAAACACTAACCCCCTAACAACAAACAACACTAAACCCCTAACAAGAAACTACCCTAACCCCGTAACAACAAACAACACTAACCTGGTAACAAGAAACAACCCTAACCCCCAAACAACAAACAACCCTAACCCCCTAACAACAAACAATCCTAACCCCCGAACAACGAACAACACTAACCCCCTAACCACAATAAACACTAACACCCAAACAACAAAAACCACTAAACCCCAACAAGAAACAACCCTAAACCCCTAACAACAAACAACACTAACCCCCTAACAACAAACAACCCTAACCAAACAACAAACAAACCTAAACCACTAACAACAAACAACACTATCACGCGAACAACAAACAACCCTAACCCCCTAACAACAAACAACACTAACACCCTAACAACAAAAACCAATAAACCCCAACAAGAAACACCCCTAAAACCCTAACAACAAACAACACTAACCCCCTAACAACAAACAACCCTAACCAAACAACAAAAAACCCTAATCCACTAACAACAAACAACACTAACACCCGAACAACAAACAACCCTAACCCCCTAACAACAAACAACACTAACACCCTAACAACAAACAACCCTAACCCCCTAACAACAAACAACCCTAACCCCATAACAACAAACAACCCTAAACCCCTAACATCAAAGAACACTAACACCCTAACAACAAACAACCCTAACCCCCTAACAAAAAACACTAACCCCCAAACAACAAACAACCCTAAAACCCTAAAAGCAAACAACACTAAACCCCTAAAAACAAACAACACTAAGCCCCTAACAACAAACAACACTAACACCTGAACAACAAACACCACTAAACCCCAACAAGAAACAACCCTAAGCCCCTAACAACAAACAATACTAACCCCCTAACAAGAAACAACCCTAAACCCCTAACAACAAACAACACTAACCCCCTGACAACAAACAACACTAACACCCTAACAACAACCAACCCTAACCCCCTAAGAACAAACAACACTAACGCCCTAAGAAGAAACAACACTAACCCCCAGCAACGAACAATACTAACCCCCTAACAACACAAAACCTAACCTCTTATCAACAAACAACCCTAACCCACTAACAACAAACAACCCTAACACCCTAACAACAAACAACACTAACCCCCTAACAACAAACAACCCTAAACCCCTAGCATCAAAGAACACTAACACCCTAACAACAATCCTAGCCCCCTAACAACAAACACTAACCCCCAAACAACAAACAACCCTAACCCCTAAAAACCAAAAACACTAACACACTAACAACAAACAACTCTAACCCACTAACAACAAACAACCCTAACCCCCTAACAACAAACAACCCTAAACCCCTAACATCGAACAACACTAACCTCCTAACAACACAAAACACTAACACCCTAACAACAAAGAACACTAACACCCTAACAACAAAAACCACTAAACCCCAACAAGAAACAACCCTAAACCCCTAACAACAAACACTAACCCCCTAACAATAAACAACACTAAACCCCTAACAAGAATCTACCCTAACCCCGTAACAACAAACAACACTAACACCCTAACAACAAAAACCAATAAACCCCAACAAGAAACAACCCTAAAACCCTAACAACAAACAACACTAACCCCCTAACAACAAACAACCCTAACCAAACAACAAACAAACCTAACCCACTAACAACAAACAACACTAACACCCTAACAACAAACAACCCTAACCCCTAACAACAAACAACACTAACACCCTAACAACAAACAACACTAGCACCCTAACAACAAGAACCACTAAACCCCAACAAGAAACAACCCTAAAACCCTAACAACAAACACTAACCCCCTAACAATAAACAACACTAAACCCCTAACAAGAAACTACCCTAACCCCGTAACAACAAACAACACTAACCCCGTAACAACAAACAACCCTAACCCCCAAACAACAAACAACCCTAACCCCCTAACAACAAACAATCCTAACCCCCGAACAACCAACAACACTAACCCCCTAACCACAGTATACACTAACACCCTAACAACAAAAACCACTAAACCCCTACAAGAAACAACCCTAAACGCCTAACAACAAACAACACTAACCCCCTAACAACAAACAACCCTAACCAAACAACAAAAAACCCTAACCCACTAACAACAAACAACACTAACACCCTAACAACAAACAACCCTAACCCCCTAACAACAAACAACAGTAACACCCTAACCAGAAAGAACCCTAACCCCCTAACAAGAAACAACACTAACCCCCAACAACAAACAACCCTAAACCCCTAACATCAAAGAACACTAACACCCTAACAACAAACAACACTAACCCCCTAACAACAAACACTAACCCCCAAACAACAAACAACCCTAACCCCTAAAAACCAAAAACACTAACACACTAACAACAACCCTAAACCACTAACAACAAACAACCCTAACACCCTAACAACAAACAACACTAAAACTCTAACAACAAACAACCCTAAACCCCTAACATCAAACAACACTGACCCCCTAACAACACAAAACACTAACCCCCTAACAACAAACAACACTAACACCCTAACAACAAAAACCACTAAACCCCAAAAAGAAACAACCCTAAACCCCTAACAACAAACACTAACCCCCTAACAACAAACAACACTAAACCCCTAACAAGAAACTACCCTAACCCCGTAACAACAAACAACACTAACCCGGTAACAACAAACAACCCTAACCCCCAAACAACAAACAACCCTAACCCCCTAAAAACAAACAATCCTAACCCCCGAACAACCAACAACACTAACCCCCTAACCACAATAAACACTAACACCCGAACAACAAAAACCACTATACCCCAACAAGAAACTACCCTAAACCCGTAACAACAAACAATACTAACCCCCTAACAAGAAACAACCCTAAACCCCTAACAACAAACAACACTAACCCCCTGAAAACAAACAACACTAACACCCTAACAACAACCAACCCTAACCCCCTAAGAACAAACAACACTAACGCCCTAAGAAGAAACAACACTAACCCCCAGCAACGAACAATACTAACCCCCTAACAACACAAAACCTAACCTCTTATCAACAAACAACCCTAACCCACTAACAACAAACAACCCTAACACCCTAACAACAAACAACACTAACCCCCTAACAACAAACAACCCTAAACCCCTAGCATCAAAGAACACTAACACCCTAACAACAAACAATCCTAGCCCCCTAACAACAAACACTAACCCCCAAACAACAAACAACCCTAACCCCTAAAAACCAAAAACACTAACACACTAACAACAAACAACTCTAACCCACTAACAACAAACAACCCTAACCCCCTAACAACAAACAACCCTAAACCCCTAACATCAAACAACACTAACCTCCTAACAACACAAAACACTAACACCCTAACAACAAACAACACTAACACCCTAACAACAAAAACCACTAAACCCCAACAAGAAACAACCCTAAACCCCTAACAACAAACACTAACCCCCTAACAATAAACAACACTAAACCCCTAACAAGAATCTACCCTAACCCGTAACAACAAACAACACTAACACCCTAACAACAAAAACCAATAAACCCCAACAAGAAACAACCCTAAAACCCTAACAACAAACAACACTAACCCCCTAACAACAAACAACCCTAACCAAACAACAAACACACCTAACCCACTAACAACAAACAACACTAACACCCGAACAACAAACAACCCTAACCCCCTAACAACAAACAACACTAACACCCTAACAACAAACAACCCTAACCCCCTAACAACAAAAAACACTAACCCCATAACAACAAACAACCTTAAACCCCTAACATCAAAGAACACTAACACCCTAACAACAAACAACCCTAACCCCCTAACAACAAACACTAACCCCCAAACAACAAACAACCCTAACCCCGAAAAACCAAAAACACTAACCCACTAACAACAAACAACCCTAACCCACTAACAACAAACAACCCTAACCCCCTAACAACAAACAACCCTAAACCCCTAACATCAAACAACACTAACCTCCTAACAACACAAAACACTAACACCCTAACAACAAACAACACTAACACCCTAACAACAAAAACCACTAAACCCCAACAAGAAACAACCCTAAACCCCTAACAACAAACACTAACTCTCTAACAATAAACAACACTAAACCCCTAACAAGAAACTACCCTAACCACGTAACAACAAACAACACTAACCCCGTAAAAACAAACAACCCTAACCCCCAAACAACAAACAACCCTAACCCCCTAACAACAAACAATCCTAACCCCCGAACAACCAACAACACTAACCCCCTAACCACAGTATACACTAACAACCAGAAAACAAAAACCACTAAACCCCTACAAGAAACAACCCTAAACCCCTAACAACAAACAACACTAACCCCCTAAGAACAAACAACCCTAACCAAACAACAAAAAACCCTAACCCACTAACAACAAACAACACTAACACCCTAACAACAAACAACCCTAACCCCCTAACAAAAAACAACAGTAACACCCTAACCAGAAACAACCCTAACCCCCTAACAACAAACAACCCTAAACCCCTAACATCAAACAACACTAACCTCCTAACAACACAAAACACTAACACCCTAACAACAAACAACACTAACACCCTAACAACAAAAACCACTAAACCCCAACAGGAAAAAACCCTAAACCCCTAACAACAAACACTAACCCCCTAACAATAAACAACACTAAACCCCTAACAAGAAACTACCCTAACCCCGTAACAACAAACAACACTAACCCCGCAACAACAAACAACCCTAACCCCCAAACAACAAACAACCCTAACCCCCTAACAACAAACAATCCTAAACCCCGAACAACCAACAACACTAACCCCCTAACCACAGTATACACTAACACCCTAACAACAAAAACCACTAAACCCCTACAAGAAACAACCCTAAACCCCTAACAACAAACACTAACCCCCTAACAACAAACAACACTAAACCCCTAACAAGAAACTAACCTAACCCCGTAACAACAAACACTAACCCCGTAACAACAAACAACCCTAACCCCCAAACAACAAACAACCCTAACCCCCTAACAACAAACAATCCTAACCCCCGAACAACCAACAACACTAACCCCCTAACCACAATAAAGACTAACACCCTAACAACAAAAACCACTAAACCCCAACAAGAAACAACCCTAAACCCCTAACAACAGACAACACTAACCCCCTAACAACAAACAACCCTAACCAAACAACAAACAAACCTAACCCAGTAACAACAAACAACACTAACACCCTAACAACAAACAACCCTAACCCCTAACAACAAACAACACTAACACCCTAACAACAAACAACACTAACACCCTAACAACAAACAACACTAACCCCCTAACAACAAACAACCCTAAATCCCTAACATCAAAGAACACTAAACCCCTAACAACACAAAACACTAACAGCCTAACAACAAACACTAACCCCCAAACAACAAACAACCCTAACCCCTAAAAACCAAAAACACTAAACCACTAACAACAAACAACCCTAACACCCTAACAACAAACAACACTAACCCCCTAACAACAAACAACCCTAAACCCCTAACTTCAAACAACACTAACCCCCTAACAACAAACAACACTAACACCCTAACAACAAACAACACTAACCCCCTAACAACAAACAACCCTAACCAAACAACAAACAAACCTAACCCACTAACAACAAACAACACTAACACCCTAACAACAAACAACCCTAACCCCTAACAACAAACAACACTAACACCCTAACAACAAACAACACTAGCACCCTAACAACAAGAACCACTAAACCCCAACAAGAAACAACCCTAAAACCCTAACAACAAACACTAACCCCCTAACAATAAACAACACTAAACCCCTAACAAGAAACTACCCTAACCCCGTAACAACAAACAACACTAACCCCGTAACAACAAACAACCCTAACCCCCAAACAACAAACAACCCTAACCCCCTAACAACAAACAATCCTAACCCCCGAACAACCAACAACACTAACCCCCTAACCACAGTATACACTAACACCCTAACAACAAAAACCACTAAACCCCTACAAGAAACAACCCTAAACGCCTAACAACAAACAACACTAACCCCCTAACAACAAACAACCCTAACCAAACAACAAAAAACCCTAACCCACTAACAACAAACAACACTAACACCCTAACAACAAACAACCCTAACCCCCTAACAACAAACAACAGTAACACCCTAACCAGAAAGAACCCTAACCCCCTAACAAGAAACAACACTAACCCCAAACAACAAACACCCCTAAACCCCTAACATCAAAGAACACTAACACCCTAACAACAAACAACACTAACCCCCTAACAACAAACACTAACCCCCAAACAACAAACAACCCTAACCCCTAAAAACCAAAAACACTAACCCACTAACAACAAACAACCCTAAACCACTAACAACAAACAACCCTAACACCCTAACAACAAACAACACTAAAACTCTAACAACAAACAACCCTAAACCCCTAACATCAAACAACACTGACCCCCTAACAACACAAAACACTAACCCCCTAACAACAAACAACACTAACACCCTAACAACAAAAACCACTAAACCCCAACAAGAAACAACCCTAAACCCCTAACAACAAACACTAACCCCCTAACAACAAACAACACTAAACCCCTAACAAGAAACTACCCTAACCCCGTAACAACAAACAACACTAACCCGGTAACAACAAACAACCCTAACCCCCAAACAACAAACAACCCTAACCCCCTAAAAACAAACAATCCTAACCCCCGAACAACGAACAACACTAACCCCCTAACCACAATAAACACTAACACCCGAACAACAAAAACCACTATACCCCAACAAGAAACAACCCTAAACCCGTAACAACAAACAACACTAACCCCCTAACAACAAACAACCCTAAACCCCTAACATCAAAGAACACTAACACCCTAACAACAAACAACCCTAACCCCCTAACAACAAACACTAACCCCCAAACAACAAACAACCCTAAAACCCTAAAAGCAAACAACACTAAACCCCTAAAAACAAACAACACTAAGCCCCTAACAACAAACAACACTAACACCCGAACAACAAACACCACTAAACCCCAACAAGAAACAACCCTAAGCCCCTAACAACAAACAACACTAACCCCCTAACAAGAAACAACCCTAAACCCCTAACAACAAACAACACTAACCCCCTAACAACAAACAACACTAACACCCTAACAACAACCAACCCTAACCCCCTAAGAACAAACAACACTAACGCCCTAAGAAGAAACAACACTAACCCCCAGCAACGAACAATACTAACCCCCTAACAACACAAATCCTAACCTCTTATCAACAAACAACCCTAACCCACTAACAACAAACAACCCTAACACCCTAACAACAAACAACACTAACCCCCTAACAACAAACAACCCTAAACCCCTAACATCAAAGAACACTAACACCCTAACAACAAACAACCCTAGCCCCCTAACAACAAACACTAACCCCCAAACAACAAACAACCCTAACCCCTAAAAACCAAAAACACTAACCCACTAACAACAAACAACCCTAACCCACTAACAACAAACAACCCTAACCCCCTAACAACAAACAATCCTAAACCCCTAACATCAAACAAAACTAACCTCCTAACAACACAAAACACTAACACCCTAACAACAAACAACACTAACACCCTAACAACAAAAACCACTATCCCCCAACAAGAAACAACCCTAACACCATAACAACAAACAACACTAACCCCCTAACAACAAACAACCCTAAACCCCTAACATCAAAGAACACTAACACCCTAACAAGAAACAACCCTAGCCCCCTAACAACAAACACTAACCCCCAAACAACAAACAACCCTAACCCCTAAAAACCAAAAACACTAACCCACTAACAACAAACAACCCTAACCCACTAACAACAAACAACCCTAACCCCCTAACAACAAACAACCGTAAACCCCTAACATCAAACGACACTAACCTCCTAAGAACACAAAACACTAACACCCTAACAACAAACAACACTAACACCCTAACAACAAAAACCACTAAACCCCAACAAGAAACAACCCTAAACCCCTAACAACAAACACTAACCCCCTAACAACAAACAACACTGAACCCCTAACAAGAAACTAACCTAACCCCGTAACAACAAACACTAACCCCGTAACAACAAACAACCCTAACCCCCAAACAACAAACAACCCTAACCCCCTAACAACAAACAATCCTAACCCCCGAACAACCAACAACACTAACCCCCTAACCACAATAAAGACTAACACCCTAACAACAAAAACCACTAAACCCCAACAAGAAACAACCCTAAACCCGTAACAACAAACAACACTAACCCCCTAACAACAAACAACCCTAACCAAACAACAAACAAACCTAACCCACTAACAACAAACAACACTAACACCCTAACACAAACAACCCTAACCCCTAACAACAAACAACACTAACACCCTAACAACAAACAACCCTAACCCCCTAACAACAAACAACACTAACCCCCTAACAACAAACAACCCTAAATCCCTAACATCAAAGAACACTAACCCCCTAACAACACAAAACACTAACACCCTAACAACAAACACTAACCCCCAAACAACAAACAACCCTAACCCCTAAAAACCAAAAACACTAACCCAGTAACAACAAACAACCCTAACCCCCTAACAACAAACAACACTAACACCCTAACAACAAACAACACTAACCCCCTAACAACAACCCTAACCAAACAACAAACAAACCTAACCCACTAACAACAAACAACACTAACACCCTAACAACAAACAACCCTAACCCCTAACAACAAACAACACTAACACCCTAACAACAAGAACCACTAAACCCCAACAAGGAACAACCCTAAAACCCTAACAACAAACACTAACCCCCTAACAATAAACAACACTAAACCCCTAACAAGAAACTACCCTAACCCCGTAACAACAAACAACACTAACCCCGTAACAACAAACAACCCTAACCCCCAAACAACAAACAACCCTAACCCCCTAACAACAAACAATCCTAACCCCCGAACAACCAACAACACTAACCCCCTAACCACAGTATACACTAACACCCTAACAACAAAAACCACTAAACCCCTACAAGAAACAACCCTAAACCCCTAACAACAAACAACACTAACCCCCTAACAACAAACAACCCTAACCAAACAACAAAAAAACCTAACCCACTAACAACAAACAACACTAACAACCTGACAACAAACAACCCTAACCCCCTAACAACAAACAACAGTAACACCCTAACCAGAAACAACCCTAACCCCCTAACAACAAACAACACTAACCCCCAACAACAAACAACCCTAAACCCCTAACATCAAACAACACTAACACCCTAACAGCAAACAACACAAATCCCCTAACAACAAACACTAACCCCCAAACAACAAACAACCCTAACCCCTAAAAACCAAAAACACTAACCCACTAACAACAAACAACCCTAAACCACTAAAAACAAACAACCCTAACACCCTATTAACAAACAACACTAAAACTCTAACAACAAACAACCCTAAACCCCTAACATCAAACAACACTAACCCCCTAACAACACAAAACACTAACACCCTAACAACAAACAACACTAACACCCTAACAACAAAAACCACTAAACCCCAACAAGAAACAACCCTAAACCCCTAACAACAAACACTAACCCCCTAACAACAAACAACACTAAACCCCTAACAAAAAACTACCCTAACCCCGTAACAACAAACAACACTAACACCCGAACAACAAACAACCCTAACCCCCTAACAACAAACAACACTAACACCCTAAAAACAAACAATCCTAACCCCCGAACAACGAACAACACTAACCCCCTAACCACAATAAACACTAACACCCGAACAACAAAAACCACTATACCCCAACAAGAAACAACCCTAAACCCCTAACAACAAACAACAGTAACACCCTAACAACAAAAACCACTAAACCCCAACAAGAAACAACCCTAAAACCCTAGCAACAAACAACACTAACCCCCTAACAACAAACAACCCTAACCCCCTAACAACAAACAACACTAACACCCTAACAACAACAACCCTAACCCCCTAACAACAAACAACACTAACCCCATAACAACAAACAACCCTAAACCCCTAACATGAAAGAACACTAACACCCTAAAAACAAACAACCCTAACTCCCTAACAACAAACACTAACCCCCAAACAACAAACAACCCTAACCCCTAAAAACCAAAAACACTAACCCACTAACAACAAACAACCCAAACCCACTAACAACAAACAACCCTAACCCCCTAACAACAAACAACCCTAAACCCCTATCATCAAACAACACTAACCCCCTAACCACAATAAACACTAACACCCGAACAACAAAAACCACTATACCCCAACAAGAAACAACCCTAAACCCCTAACAACAAACAACACTAACACCCTAACAACAAAAACCACTAAACCCCAACAAGAAACAACCCTAAGCCCCTAACAACAAACACTAACCCCCAAACAACAAACAACCCTAAAACCCTAAAAGCAAACAACACTAAACCCCTAAAAACAAACAACACTAAGCCCCTAACAACAAACAACACTAACACCCGAACAACAAACACCACTAAACCCCAACAAGAAACAACCCTAAGCCCCTAACAACAAACAACACTAACCCCCTAACAAGAAACAACCCTAAACCCCTAACAACAAACAACACTAACCCCCTAACAACAAACAACA
The DNA here is from genome assembly GCF_024166365.1 of Elephas maximus indicus. Lineage (NCBI taxonomy): Eukaryota > Metazoa > Chordata > Mammalia > Proboscidea > Elephantidae > Elephas > Elephas maximus. The sequence goes on along the minus strand of NW_026060233.1, from coordinate 652,301 downwards.
CTAACACCCTAACAACAACCAACTCTAACCCCCTAAGAACAAACAACACTAACGCCCTAAGAAGAAACAACACTAACCCCCAGCAACGAACAATACTAACCCCCTAAGAACACAAAACCTAACCTCTTATCAACAAACAACCCTAACCCACTAACAACAAACAACCCTAACACCCTAACAACAAACAACACTAACCCCCTAACAACAAACAACCCTAAACCCCTAACATCAAAGAACACTAACACCCTAACAACAAACAACCCTAGCCCCCTAACAACAAACACTAACCCCCAAACAACAAACAACCCTAACCCCTAAAAACCAAAAACACTAACCCACGAACAACAAACAACCCTAACCCACTAACAAAAAACAACCCTAACCCCGTAACAACAAACAACCCTAAACCCCTAACATCAAACAACACTAACCTCCTAACAACACAAAACACTAACACCCTAACAACAAACAACACTAACACCCTAACAACAAAAACCACTAAACCCCAACAAGAAACAACCCTAAACCCCTAACAACAAACACTAACCCCCTAACAATAAACAACACTAAACCCCTAACAAGGAACTACCCTAACCCCGTAACAACAAACAACACTAACCCCGTAACAACAAACAACCCTAACCCCCAAACAACAAACAACCCTAAGCCCCTAACAACAAACAACCCTAACCAAACAACAAAAAACCCTAACCCACTAACAACAAACAACACTAACACCCTAACAACAAACAACCCTAACCACCTAACAACAAACAACACTAACACCCTAACCAGAAACAACCCTAACCCCCTAACAACAAACAACACTAACCCCCTAACAACAAACAACCCTAAACCCCTAACATCAAAGAACACTAACACCCTAACAACATACAACCCTAACCCCCTAACAACAAACACTAACCCCCAAACAACAAACAACCCTAACCCCTAAAAACCAAAAACACTAACGGACTAACAACAAACAACCCTAACAAACTAACAACAAACAACCCTAACACCCTAACAACAAACAACAATAACCCCCTAACAACAAACAACCCTAAACCCCTAACATCAAACAACACTAACCCTCTAACAACACAAAACACTAACACCTTAACAACAAACAACACTAAAACCCTAACAACAAAAACCACTAAACCCCAACAAGAAACAACCCTAAACCCCTAACAACAAACACTAACCCCCTAACAACAAACAACACTAAACCCCTAACAAGAAACTACCCTAACCCCGTAACAACAAACAACACTAACCTGGTAACAAGAAACAACCCTAACCCCCAAACAACAAACAACCCTAACCCCCTAACAACAAACAATCCTAACCCCCGAACAATGAACAACACTAACCCCCTAAGCACAATAAACACTAACACCCAAACAACAAAAACCACTAAACCCCAACAAGAAACAACCCTAACCCCCTAACAACAAACAACACTAACCCCCTAACAACAAACAACCCTAACCAAACAACAAACAAACCTAAACCACTAACAACAAACAACACTATCACGCGAACAACAAACAACCCTAACCCCCTAACAACAAACAACACTAACACCCTAACAACAAAAACCAATAAACCCCAACAAGAAACAACCCTAAAACCCTAACAACAAACAACACTAACCCCCTAACAACAAACAACCCTAACCAAACAACAAAAAACCCTAACCCACTAACAACAAACAACACTAACACCCGAACAACAAACAACCCTAACCCCCTAACAACAAACAACACTAACACCCTAACAACAAACAACCCTAACCCCCTAACAACAAACAACCCTAACCCCATAACAACAAACAACCCTAAACCCCTAACATCAAAGAACACTAACACCCTAACAACAAACAACCCTAACCCCCTAACAACAAACACTAACCCCCAAACAACAAACAACCCTAAAACCCTAAAAGCAAACAACACTAAACCCCTAAAAACAAACAACACTAAGCCCCTAACAACAAACAACACTAACACCCGAACAACAAACACCACTAAACCCCAACAAGAAGCAACCCTAAGCCCCTAACAACAAACAACACTAACCCCCTAACAAGAAACAACCTTAAACCCCTAACAACAAACAACACTAACCCCCTGACAACAAACAACACTAACACCCTAACAACAACCAACCCTAACCCCCTAAGAACAAACAACACTAACGCCCTAAGAAGAAACAACACTAACCCCCAGCAACGAACAATACTAACCCCCTAACAACACAAAACCTAACCTCTTATCAACAAACAACCCTAACCCACTAACAACAAACAACACTAACACCCTAACAACAAACAACACTAACCCCCTAACAACAAACAACCCTAAACCCCTAGCATCAAAGAACACTAACACCCTAACAACAAACAATCCTAGCCCCCTAACAACAAACACTAACCCCCAAACAACAAACAGCCCTAACCCCTAAAAACCAAAAACACTAACACACTAACAACAAACAACTCTAACCCACTAACAACAAACAACCCTAACCCCCTAACAACAAACAACCCTAAACCCCTAACATCAAACAACACTAACCTCCTAACAACACAAAACACTAACACCCTAACAACAAACAACACTAACACCCTAACAACAAAAACCACTAAACCCCAACAAGAAACAACCCTAAACCCCTAACAACAAACACTAACCCCCTAACAATAAACAACACTAAACCCCTAACAAGAATCTACCCTAACCCCGTAACAACAAACAACACTAACACCCTAACAACAAAAACCAATAAACCCCAACAAGAAACAACCCTAAAACCCTAACAACAAACAACACTAACCCCCTAACAACAAACAACCCTAACCAAACAACAAACACACCTAACCCACTAACAACAAACAACACTAACACCCGAACAACAAACAACCCTAACCCCCTAACAGCAAACAACACTAACACCCTAACAACAAACAACCCTAACCCCCTAACAACAAAAAACACTAACCCCATAACAACAAACAACCTTAAACCCCTAACATCAAAGAACACTAACACCCTAACAACAAACAACCCTAACCCCCTAACAGAAACACTAACCCCCAAACAACAAACAACCCTAAAACCCTAAAAGCAAACAACACTAAACCCCTAAAAACAAACACTAAGCCCCTAACAACAAACAACACTAACACCCGAACAACAAACACCACTAAACCCCATCAAAAACAACCCTAAGCCCCTAACAACAAACAACACTAACCCCCTAACAAGAAACAACCCTAAACCCCTAACAACAAACAACACTAACCCCCTAACAACAAACAACACTAACACCCTAACAACAACCAACCCTAACCCCCTAAGAACAAACAACACTAATGCCCTAAGAAGAAACAACACTAACCCCCAGCAACGAACAATATTAACCCCCTAACAACACAAAACCTAACCTCTTACCAACAAACAACCCTAACCCACTAACAACAAACAACCCTAACACCCTAACAACAAACAACACTAACCCCCTAACAACAAACAACCCTAAACCCCAACATCAAAGAACACTAACACCCTAACAACAAACAATCCTAGCCCCCTAACAACAAACACTAACCCCCAAACAACAAACAACCCTAACCCCTAAAAACCAAAAACACTAACCCACTAACAACAATCAACCCGAACCCACTAACAACAAACAACCCTAACCCCCTAACAACAAACAACCCTAAACCCCTATCATCAAACAACACTAACCCCCTAACCACAATAAACACTAACACCCGAATAACAAAAACCACTATATCCCCACAAGAAACAACCCTAAACCCCTAACAACAAACAACACTAACACCCTAACAACAAAAACCACTAAACCCCAACAAGAAAAAACCCTAAACCCCTAACAACAAACACTAACCCCCTAACAATAAACAACACTAAACCCCTAACAAGAAACTACCCTAACCCCGTAACAACAAACAACACTAACACCCTAACAACAAAAACCACTAAACCCCAACAAGAAACAACCCTATAACCCTAACAACAAACAACACTAACCCCCTAACAACAAACAACCCTAACCAAACCACAAACAAACCTAACCCACTAACAACAAACAACACTAACACCCGAACAACAAACAACCCTAACCCCCTCACAACAAACAACACTAACACCCTAACAACAAACAACCCTAACCCCCTAACAACAAACAACACTAACCCCATAACAACAAACAACCTTAAACGCCTAACATCAAAGAACACTAACACCCTAACAACAAACAACACTAAACCCCTAACAAGAAACTACCCTAACCCCGTAACAACAAACAACACTAACCCCGTAACAACAAACAACCCTAACCCCCAAACAACAAACAACCCTAACCCCCTAACAACAAACAATCCTAACCCCTGAACAACCAACAACACTAACCCCCTAACCACAGTATACACTAACACCCTAACAACAAAAACCACTAAACCCCTACAAGAAACAACCCTAAACCCCTAACAACAAACAACACTAACCCCCTAACAACCAACAACCCTAACCAAACAACAAACAAACCTAACCCACTAACAACAAACAACACTAACACCCTAACAACAAACAACCCTAACCCCCTAACGACAAACAACACTAACCCCCTAACAACAAACAACCCTAAATCCCTAACATCAAAGAACACTAACCCCCTAACAACACAAAACACTAACACCCTAAAAACAAACACTTACCCACAAACAACAAACAACCCTAACCCCTAAAAACCAAAAACACTAAACCACTAACAACAAACAACCCTAGCTCACTAACAACAAAGAACCCTAACACCCTAACAACAAACAACACTAACCCCCTAACAACAAACAACCCTAAACCCCTAACATCAAAGAACACTAACACCCTAACAACAAACACTAACCCCCAAACAACAAACACTAACCCCCAAACAACAACCAACCCTAACCCCTAAAAACCAAAAACACTAACCCACTAACAACAAACAACCCTAACCCACTAACAACAAACAACGCTAACCCACTAACAACAAACAACCCTAAACCCCTATCATCAAACAACACTAACCCCCTAACCACAATAAACACTAACACCCGAACAACAAAAACCACTATACCCCAACAAGAAACAACCCTAAACCCCTAACAACAAACAACACTAACACCCTAACAACAAAAACCACTAAACCCCAACAAGAAACAACCCTAAAACCCTAACAACAAACAACACTAACCCCCTAACAACAAACAACCCTAACCAAACAACAAACAAACCTAACCCACTAACAACAAACAACACTAACACCCGAACAACAAACAACCCTAACCCCCTAACAACAAACAACACTAACACCCTAACAACAAACAACCCTAACCCCCTAACAACAAACAACACTAACCCCATAACAACAAACAACCCTAAACCCCTAACATCAAAGAACACTAACACCCTAACAACAAACAACCCTAACCCCCTAACAACAAACACTAACCCCCAAACAACAAACAACCCTAAAACCCTAAAAGCAAACAACACTAAACCCCTAAAAACAAACAACACTAAGCCCCTAACAACAAACAACACTAACACCCGAACAACAAACACCACTAAACCCCAACAAGAAACAACCCTAAGCCCCTAACAACAAACAACACTAACCCCCTCACAAGAAACAACCCTAAACCCCTAACAACAAACAACACTAACCCCCTAACAACAAACAACACTAGCACCCTAACAAAAACCAACCCTAACCCCCTAAGAACAAACAACACTAACGCCCTAAGAAGAAACAACACTAACCCCCAGCAACGAACAATACTAACCCCCTAAGAACACAAAACCTAACCTCTTATCAACAAACAACCCTAACCCACTAACAACAAACAACCCTAACACCCTAACAACAAACAACACTAACCCCCAAACAACAAACAACCCTAACCCCGTAACAAAAAACAACCCTAAACCCCTAACATCAAACAACACTAACCTCCTAACAACACAAAACACTAACACCCTAACAACAAACAACACTAACACCCTAACAACAAAAACCACTAAACCCCAACAAGAAACAACCCTAAACCCCTAACAACAAACACTAACCCCCTAACAATAACCAACACTAAACCCCTAACAAGAAACTACCCTAACCCCGTAACAACAAACAACACTAACCCCGTAACAACAAACAACCCTAACCCCCAAACAACAAACAACCCTAACCCCCTAACAACAAACAATCCTAACCCCCGAACAACCAACAACACTAACCCCCGAACCACAGTATACACTAACACCCTAACAACAAAAACCACTAAACCCCTACAAGAAACAACCCTAAACCCCTAACAACAAACAACACTAACCCCCTAACAACAAACAACCCTAACCAAACAACAAAAAACCCTAACCCACTAACAACAAACAACACTAACACCCTAACAACAAACAACCCTAACCCCCTAACAACAAACAACACTAACACCCTAACCAGAAACAACCCTAACCCCCTAACAACAAACAACACTAACCCCCAACAACAAACAACCCTAAACCCCTAATATCAAACAACACTAACCCCCTAACAACAAACAACACAAATCCCCTAACAACAAACACTAACCCCCAAACAACCCTAACCCCTAAAAACCAAAAACACTAACCCACTAACAACAAACAACCCTAAACCACTAAAAACAAACAACCCTAACACCCTAACAAGAAACAACACTAAAACTCTAACAACAAACAACCCTAAAACCCTAACATCAAACAACACTAACCCCCTAACAACACAAAACACTAACACCCTAACAACAAACAACACTAACACCCTAACAACAAAAACCACTAAACCCCAACAAGAAACAACCCTAAACCCCTAACAACAAACACTAACCCCCTAACAACAAACAACACTAAACCCCTAACAAGAAACTACCCTAACCCCGTAACAACAAACAACACTAACCCGGTAACAACAAACAACCCAAACCCCCAAACAACAAACAACCCTAACCCCGTAAAAACAAACAATCCTAACCCCCGAACAACGAACAACACTAACCCCCTAACCACAATAAACACTAACACCCGAACAACAAAAACCACTATACCCCAACAAGAAACAACCCTAAACCCCTAACAACAAACAACACTAACACCCTAACAACAAAAACCACTAAACCCCAACAAGAAACAACCCTAAAAACCTAACAACAAACAACCCTAACCCCCTAAAAACAAACAACACTAACACCCTAACCAGAAACAACCCTAACCCCCTAACAACAAACAACACTAACCCCCTAACAACAAACAACCCTAAACCCCTAACATCAAAGAACACTAACCCCCTAACAAGAAACAACCCTAAACCCCTAACAACAAACAACACTAACCCCCTAACAACAAACAACCCTAACCAAACAACAAACAAACCTAAACCACTAACAACAAAGAACACTATCACGCGAACAACAAACAACCCTAACCCCCTAACAACAAACAACACTAACACCCTAACAACAAAAACCAATAAACCCCAACAAGAAACAACCCTAAAACCCTAACAACAAACAACACTAACCCCCAACAACAAACAACCCTAACCAAACAACAAACAAACCTAACCCACTAACAACAAACAACACTAAGACCCGAACAACAAACAACCCTAACCCCCTAACCACAAACAACACTAACACCCTAACAACAAACAACCCTAACCCCCTAACAACAAACAACAATAACCCCATAACAACAAACAACCTTAAACCCCTAACATCAAAGAACACTAACACCCTAACAACAAACAACCCTAACCCCCTAACAACAAACACTAACCCCCAAACAACAAACAACCCTAAAACCCTAAAAGCAAACAACACTAAACCCCTAAAAACAAACAACACTAAGCCCCTAACAACAAACAACACTAACACCCGAACAACAAACACCACTAAACCCCAACAAGAAACAACCCTAAGCCCATAACAACAAACAACACTAACCCCCAAACAAGAAACAACCCTAAACCCCTAACAACAAACAACACTAACCCCCTAACAACAAACAACACTAACACCCTAACAACAACCAACCCTAACCCCCTAAGAACAAACAACACTAATGCCCTAAGAAGAAACAACACTAACCCCCAGCAACGAACAATACTAACCCCCTAACAACACAAAACCTAACCTCTTATCAACAAACAACCCTAACCCACTAACAACAAACAACCCTAACACCCTAACAACAACCAACACTAACCCCCTAACAACAAACAACCCTAAACCCCTAACATCAAAGAACACTAACACCCTAACAACAAACAATCCTAGCCCCCTAACAACAAACACTAACCCCCAAACAACAAACAACCCTAACCCCTAAAAACCAAAAACACTAACCCACTAACAACAAACAACCCTAACCCACTAACAACAAACAACGCTAACCCCTAACAACAAACAACCCTAAACCCCTATCATCAAACAACACTAACCCCCTAAGCACAATAAACACTAACACCCGAACAACAAAAACCACTATACCCCAACAAGAAACAACCCTAAACCCCTAACAACAAACAACACTAACACCCTAACAACAAAAACCACTAAACCCCAACAAGAAACAACCCTAAAACCCTAACAACAAACAACACTAACCCCCTAACAACAAACAACCCTAACCAAACAACAAACAAACCTAACCCACTAACAACAAACAACACTAACACCCGAACAACAAACAACCCTAACCCCCTAACAACAAACAACACTAACACCCTAACAACAAACAACCCTAACCCCCTAACAACAAACAACACTAACCCCATAACAACAAACAACCCTAAACCCCTAACATCAAAGAACACTAACACCCTAACAACAAACAACCCTAACCCCCTAACAACAAACACTAACCCCAAACAACAAACAACCCTAAAACCCTAAAAGCAAACAACACTAAACCCCTAAAAACAAACAACACTAAGCCCCTAACAACAAACAACACTAACACCCGAACAACAAACACCACTAAACCCCAACAAGAAACAACCCTAAGCCCCTAACAACAAACAACACTAACCCCCTAACAAGAAACAACCCTAAACTACTAACAACAAACAACACTAACCTCCGACAACAAACAACACTAACACCCTAACAACAACCAACCCTAACCCCCTAAGAACAAACAACACTAACGCCCTAAGAAGAAACAACACTAACCCCCAGCAACGAACAATACTAACCCCCTAACAACACAAAACCTAACCTCTTATCAACAAACAACCCTAACCCACTAACAACAAACAACCCTAAACCCCTAACATCAAAGAACACTAACACCCTAACAACAAACAACCCTAGCCCCCTAACAACAAACACTAACCCCCAAACAACAAACAACCCTAACCCCGAAAAACCAAAAACACTAACCCACTAACAACAAACAACCCTAACCCCCTAACAACAAACAACCCTAACCCCCTAACAAAAAACAACAGTAACACCCTAACCAGAAACAACCCTAACCCCCTAACAACAAACAACCCTAAACCCCTAACATCAAACAACACTAACCTCCTAACAACACAAAACACTAACACCCTAACAACAAACAACACTAACACCCTAACAACAAAAACCACTAAACCCCAACAAGAAAAAACCCTAAACCCCTAACAACAAACACTAACCCCCTAACAATAAACAACACTAAACCCCTAACAAGAAACTACCCTAACCCCGTAACAACAAACAACACTAACCCCGTAACAACAAACAACCCTAACACCCAAACAACAAACAACCCTAACCCCCTAACAACAAACAATCCTAAACCCCGAACAACCAACAACACTAACCCCCTAACCACAGTATACACTAACACCCTAACAACAAAAACCACTAAACCCCTACAAGAAACAACCCTAAACCCCCAACAACAAACACTAACCCCCTAACAACAAACAACACTAAACCCCTAACAAGAAACTAACCTAACCCCGTAACAACAAACACTAACCCCGTAACAACAAACAACCCTAACCCCCAAACAACAAACAACCCTAACCCCCTAACAACAAACAATCTTAACCCCCGAACAACCAACAACACTAACCCCCTAACCACAATAAAGACTAACACCCTAACAACAAAAACCACTAAACCCCAACAAGAAACAACACTAAACCCCTAACAAAAAACAACACTAACCCCCTAACAACAAACAACCCTAACCAAACAACAAACAAACCTAACCCAGTAACAACAAATAACACTAACACCCTAACAACAAACAACCCTAACCCCTAACAACAAACAACACTAACACACTAACAACAAACAACACTAGCACCCTAACAACAAGAACCACTAAACCCCAACAAGAAACAACCCTAAAACACTAACAACAAACACTAACCCCCTAACAATAAACAACACTAAACCCCTAACAAGAAACTACCCTAACCCCGTAACAACATCAACACTAACCCCGTAACAACAAACAACCCTAACCCCCAAACAACAAACAACCCTAACCCCCTAACAACAAACAATCCTAACCCCCGAACAACCAACAACACTAACCCCCTAACGACAGTATACACTAACACCCTAACAACAAAAACCACTAAACCCCAACAAGAAACAACCCTAAACGCCTAACAACAAACAACACTAACCCCCTAACAACAAACAACCCTAACCAAACAACAAAAAACCCTAACCCACTAACAACAAACAACACTAACACCCTAACAACAAACAACCCTAACCCCCTAACAACAAACAACAGTAACACCCTAACCAGAAAGAACCCTAACCCCCTAACAAGAAACAACACTAACCCCCAACAACAAACAACCCTAAACCCCTAACATCAAAGAACACTAACACCCTAACAACAAACAACACTAACCCCCTAACAACAAACACTAACCCCCAAACAACAAACAACCCTAACCCCTAAAAACCAAAAACACTAACCCACTAACAACAAACAACCCTAAACCACTAACAACAAACAACCCTAACACCCTAACAACAAACAACACTAAAACTCTAACAACAAACAACCCTAAACCCCTAACATCAAACAACACTGACCCCCTAACAACACAAAACACTAACCCCCTAACAACAAACAACACTAACACCCTAACAACAAAAACCACTAAACCCCAACAAGAAACAACCCTAAACCCCTAACAACAAACACTAACCCCCTAACAACAAACAACACTAAACCCCTAACAAGAAACTACCCTAACCCCGTAACAACAAACAACACTAACCCGGTAACAACAAACAACCCTAACCCCAAAACAACAAACAACCCTAACCCCCTAACAACAAACAATCCTAACCCCCGAACAACCAACAACACTAACCCCCTAACCACAGTATACACTAACACCCTAACAACAAAAACCACTAAACCCCTACAAGAAACAACCCTAAACCCCTAACAACAAACAACACTAACCCCCTAACAACAAACAACCCTAACCAAACAACAAAAAACCCTAACCCACTAACAACAAACAACACTAACACCCTAACAACAAACAACCCTAACCACCTAACAACAAACAACACTAACACCCTAACCAGAAACAACCCTAACCCCCTAACAACAAACAACACTAACCCCCTAACAACAAACAACCCTAAACCCCTAACATCAAAGAACACTAACACCCTAACAACATACAACCCTAACCCCCTAACAACAAACACGAACCCCCAAACAACAAACAACCCTAACCCCTAAAAACCAAAAACACTAACGCACTAACAACAAACAACCCTAACAAACTAACAACAAACAACCCTAACACCCTAACAACAAACAACACTAACCCCCTAACAACAAACAACCCTAAACCCCTAACATCAAACAACACTAACCCTCTAACAACACAAAACACTAACACCCTAACAACAAACAACACTAAAACCCTAACAACAAAAACCACTAAACCCCAACAAGAAACAACCCTAAACCCCTAACAACAAACACTAACCCCCTAACAACAAACAACACTAAACCCCTAACAAGAAACTACCCTAACCCCGTAACAACAAACAACACTAACCTGGTAACAAGAAACAACCCTAACCCCCAAACAACAAACAACCCCAACCCCCTAACAACAAACAATCCTAACCCCCGAACAACGAACAACACTAACCCCCTAAGCACAATAAACACTAACACCCAAACAACAAAAACCACTAAACCCCAACAAGAAACAACCCTAAACCCCTAACAACAAACAACACTAACCCCCTAACAACAAACAACCCTAACCAAACAACAAACAAACCTAAACCACTAACAACAAACAACACTATCACGCGAACAACAAACAACCCTAACCCCCTAACAACAAACAACACTAACACCCTAACAACAAAAACCAATAAACCCCAACAAGAAACAACCCTAAAACCCTAACAACAAACAACACTAACCCCCTAACAACAAACAACCCTAACCAAACAACAAAAAACCCTAACCCACTAACAACAAACAACACTAACACCCGAACAACAAACAACCCTAACCCCCTAACAACAAACAACACTAACACCCTAACAACAAACAACCCTAACCCCCTAACAAAAAACAACAGTAACACCCTAACCAGAAACAACCCTAACCCCCTAACAACAAACAACCCTAAACCCCTAACATCAAACAACACTAACCTCCTAACAACACAAAACACTAACACCCTAACAACAAACAACACTAACACCCTAACAACAAAAACCACTAAACGCCAACAAGAAAAAACCCTAAACCCCTAACAACAAACACTAACCCCCTAACAATAAACAACACTAAACCCCTAACAAGAAACTACCCTAACCCCGTAACAACAAACAACACTAACCCCGTAACAACAAACAACCCTAACACCCAAACAACAAACAACCCTAACCCCCTAACAACAAACAATCCTAAACCCCGAACAACCAACAACACTAACCCCCTAACCACAGTATACACTAACACCCTAACAACAAAAACCACTAAACCCCTACAAGAAACAACCCTAAACCCCTAACAACAAACACTAACCCCCTAACAACAAAAAACACTAAACCCCTAACAAGAAACTAACCTAACCCCGTAACAACAAACACTAACCCCGTAACAACAAACAACCCTAACCCCCAAACAACAAACAACCCTAACCCCCTAACAACAAACAATCTTAACCCCCGAACAACCAACAACACTAACCCCCTAACCACAATAAAGACTAACACCCTAACAACAAAAACCACTAAACCCCAACAAGAAACAACACTAAACCCCTAACAACAAACAACACTAACCCCCTAACAACAAACAACCCTAACCAAACAACAAACAAACCTAACCCAGTAACAACAAATAACACTAACACCCTAACAACAAACAACCCTAACCCCTAACAACAAACAACACTAACACCCTAACAACAAACAACACTAGCACCCTAACAACAAGAACCACTAAACCCCAACAAGAAACAACCCTAAAACACTAACAACAAACACTAACCCCCTAACAATAAACAACACTAAACCCCTAACAAGAAACTACCCTAACCCCGTAACAACAAACAACACTAACCCCGTAAGAACAAACAACCCTAACCCCCAAACAACAAACAACCCTAACCCCCTAACAACAAACAATCCTAACCCCCGAACAACCAACAACACTAACCCCCTAACCACAGTATACACTAACACCCTAACAACAAAAACCACTAAACACCAACAAGAAACAACCCTAAACGCCTAACAACAAACAACACTAACCCCCTAACAACAAACAACCCTAACCAAACAACAAAAAACCCTAACCCACTAACAACAAACAACACTAACACCCTAACAACAAACAACACTAACACCCTAACAGCAAAAACCACTAAACCCCAACAAGAAAAAACCCTAAACCCCTAACAACAAACACTAACCCCCTAACAATAAACAACACTAAACCCCTAACAAGAAACTACCCTTACCCCGTAACAACAAACAACACTAACCCCGTAACAACAAACAACACTAACACCCAAACAACAAACAACCCTAACCCCCTAACAACAAACAATCCTAAACCCCGAACAACCAACAACACTAACCCCCTAACCACAGTATACACTAACACCCTAACAACAAAAACCACTAAACCCCTACAAGAAACAACCCTAAACCCCTAACAACAAACACTAACCCCCTAACAACAAACAACACTAAACCCCTAACAAGAAACTAACCTAACCCCGTAACAACAAACACTAACCCCGTAACAACAAACAACCCTAACCCCCAAACAACAAACAACCCTAACCCCCTAACAACAAACAATCTTAACCCCCGAACAACCAACAACACTAACCCCCTAACCACAATAAAGACTAACACCCTAACAACAAAAACCACTAAACCCCAACAAGAAACAACCCTAAACCCCTAACAACAAACAACACTAACCCCCTAACAACAAACAACCCTAACCAAACAACAAACAAACCTAACCCAGTAACAACAAATAACACTAACACCCTAACAACAAACAACCCTAACCCCTAACAACAAACAACACTAACACCCTAACAACAAACAACACTAGCACCCTAACAACAAGAACCACTAAACCCCAACAAGAAACAACCCTAAAACACTAACAACAAACACTAACCCCCTAACAATAAACAACACTAAACCCCTAACAAGAAACTACCCTAACCCCGTAACAACAAACAACACTAACCCCGTAACAACAAACAACCCTAACCCCCAAACAACAAACAACCCTAACCCCCTAACAACAAACAATCCTAACCCCCGAACAACCAACAACACTAACCCCCAAACCACAGTATACACTAACACCCTAACAACAAAAACCACTAAACCCCAACAAGAAACAACCCTAAACGCCTAACAACAAACAACACTAACCCCCTAACAACAAACAACCCTAAACCACTAACAACAAACAACCCTAACACCCTAACAACAAACAACACTAAAACTCTAACAACAAACAACCCTAAACCCCTAACATCAAACAACACTGACCCCCTAACAACACAAAACACTAACCCCCTAACAACAAACAACACTAACACCCTAACAACAAAAACCACTAAACCCCAACAAGAAACAACCCTAAACCCCTAACAACAAACACAAACCCCCTAACAACAAACAACACTAAACCCCTAACAAGAAACTACCCTAACCCCGTAACAACAAACAACACTAACCCGGTAACAACAAACAACCCTAACCCCAAAACAACAAACAACCCTAACCCCCTAACAACAAACAATCCTAACCCCCGAACAACCAACAACACTAACCCCCTAACCACAGTATACACTAACACCCTAACAACAAAAACCACTAAACCCCTACAAGAAACAACCCTAAACCCCTAACAACAAACAACCCTAAACCCCTAGCATCAAAGAACACTAACACCCTAACAACAATCCTAGCCCCCTAACAACAAACACTAACCCCCAAACAACAAACAACCCTAACCCCTAAAAACCAAAAACACTAACACACTAACAACAAACAACTCTAACCCACTAACAACAAACAACCCTAACCCCCTAACAACAAACAACCCTAAACCCCTAACATCGAACAACACTAACCTCCTAACAACACAAAACACTAACACCCTAACAACAAACAACACTAACACCCTAACAACAAAAACCACTAAACCCCAACAAGAAACAACCCTAAACCCCTAACAACAAACACTAACCCCCTAACAATAAACAACACTAAACCCCTAACAAGAATCTACCCTAACCCCGTAACAACAAACAACACTAACACCCTAACAACAAAAACCAATAAACCCCAACAAGAAACAACCCTAAAACCCTAACAACAAACAACACTAACCCCCTAACAACAAACAACCCTAACCAAACAACAAACAAACCTAACCCACTAACAACAAACAACACTAACACCCTAACAACAAACAACCCTAACCCCTAACAACAAACAACACTAACACACTAACAACAAACAACACTAGCACCCTAACAACAAGAACCACTAAACCCCAACAAGAAACAACCCTAAAACCCTAACAACAAACACTAACCCCCTAACAATAAACAACACTAAACCCCTAACAAGAAACTACCCTAACCCCGTAACAACAAACAACACTAACCCCGTAACAACAAACAACCCTAACCCCCAAACAACAAACAACCCTAACCCCCTAACAACAAACAATCCTAACCCCCGAACAACCAACAACACTAACCCCCTAACCACAGTATACACTAACACCCTAACAACAAAAACCACTAAACCCCTACAAGAAACAACCCTAAACGCCTAACAACAAACAACACTAACCCCCTAACAACAAACAACCCTAACCAAACAACAAAAAACCCTAATCCACTAACAACAAACAACACTAACACCCTAACAACAAACAACCCTAACCACCTAACAACAAACAACAGTAACACCCTAACCAGAAAGAACCCTAACCCCCTAACAAGAAACAACACTAACCCCCAACAACAAACAACCCTAAACCCCTAACATCAAAGAACACTAACACCCTAACAACAAACAACACTAACCCCCTAACAACAAACACTAACCCCCAAACAACAAACAACCCTAACCCCTAAAAACCAAAAACACTAACACACTAACAACAAACAACCCTAAACCACTAACAACAAACAACCCTAACACCCTAACAACAAACAACACTAAAACTCTAACAACAAACAACCCTAAACCCCTAACATCAAACAACACTGACCCCCTAACAACACAAAACACTAACCCCCTAACAACAAACAACACTAACACCCTAACAACAAAAACCACTAAACCCCAACAAGAAACAACCCTAAACCCCTAACAACAAACACTAACCCCCTAACAACAAACAACACTAAACCCCTAACAAGAAACTACCCTAACCCCGTAAGAACAAACAACACTAACCCGGTAACAACAAACAACCCTAACCCCCAAACAACAAACAACCCTAACCCCCTAAAAACAAACAATCCTAACCCCCGAACAACGAACAACACTAACCCCCTAACCACAATAAACACTAACACCCGAACAACAAAAACCACTATACCCCAACAAGAAACTACCCTAAACCCGTAACAACAAACAATACTAACCCCCTAACAAGAAACAACCCTAAACCCCTAACAACAAACAACACTAACCCCCTGAAAACAAACAACACTAACACCCTAACAACAACCAACCCTAACCCCCTAAGAACAAACAACACTAACGCCCTAAGAAGAAACAACACTAACCCCCAGCAACGAACAATACTAACCCCCTAACAACACAAAACCTAACCTCTTATCAACAAACAACCCTAACCCACTAACAACAAACAACCCTAACACCCTAACAACAAACAACACTAACCCCCTAACAACAAACAACCCTAAACCCCTAGCATCAAAGAACACTAACACCCTAACAACAAACAATCCTAGCCCCCTAACAACAAACACTAACCCCCAAACAACAAACAACCCTAACCCCTAAAAACCAAAAACACTAACACACTAACAACAAACAACTCTAACCCACTAACAACAAACAACCCTAACCCCCTAACAACAAACAACCCTAAACCCCTAACATCAAACAACACTAACCTCCTAACAACACAAAACACTAACACCCTAACAACAAACAACACTAACACCCTAACAACAAAAACCACTAAACCCCAACAAGAAACAACCCTAAACCCCTAACAACAAACACTAACCCCCTAACAATAAACAACACTAAACCCCTAACAAGAATCTACCCTAACCCCGTAACAACAAACAACACTAACACCCTAACAACAAAAACCAATAAACCCCAACAAGAAACAACCCTAAAACCCTAACAACAAACAACACTAACCCCCTAACAACAAACAACCCTAACCAAACAACAAACACACCTAACCCACTAACAACAAACAACACTAACACCCGAACAACAAACAACCCTAACCCCCTAACAACAAACAACACTAACACCCTAACAACAAACAACCCTAACCCCCTAACAACAAAAAACACTAACCCCATAACAACAAACAACCTTAAACCCCTAACATCAAAGAACACTAACACCCTAACAACAAACAACCCTAACCCCCTAACAACAAACACTAACCCCCAAACAACAAACAACCCTAACCCCGAAAAACCAAAAACACTAACCCACTAACAACAAACAACCCTAACCCACTAACAACAAACAACCCTAACCCCCTAACAACAAACAACCCTAAACCCCTAACATCAAACAACACTAACCTCCTAACAACACAAAACACTAACACCCTAACAACAAACAACACTAACACCCTAACAACAAAAACCACTAAACCCCAACAAGAAACAACCCTAAACCCCTAACAACAAACACTAACTCTCTAACAATAAACAACACTAAACCCCTAACAAGAAACTACCCTAACCACGTAACAACAAACAACACTAACCCCGTAAAAACAAACAACCCTAACCCCCAAACAACAAACAACCCTAACCCCCTAACAACAAACAATCCTAACCCCCGAACAACCAACAACACTAACCCCCTAACCACAGTATACACTAACAACCAAACAACAAAAACCACTAAACCCCTACAAGAAACAACCCTAAACCCCTAACAACAAACAACACTAACCCCCTAAGAACAAACAACCCTAACCAAACAACAAAAAACCCTAACCCACTAACAACAAACAACACTAACACCCTAACAACAAACAACCCTAACCCCCTAACAAAAAACAACAGTAACACCCTAACCAGAAACAACCCTAACCCCCTAACAACAAACAACCCTAAACCCCTAACATCAAACAACACTAACCTCCTAACAACACAAAACACTAACACCCTAACAACAAACAACACTAACACCCTAACAACAAAAACCACTAAACCGCAACAGGAAAAAACCCTAAACCCCTAACAACAAACACTAACCCCCTAACAATAAACAACACTAAACCCCTAACAAGAAACTACCCTAACCCCGTAACAACAAACAACACTAACCCCGCAACAACAAACAACCCTAACCCCCAAACAACAAACAACCCTAACCCCCTAACAACAAACAATCCTAAACCCCGAACAACCAACAACACTAACCCCCTAACCACAGTATACACTAACACCCTAACAACAAAAACCACTAAACCCCTACAAGAAACAACCCTAAACCCCTAACAACAAACACTAACCCCCTAACAACAAACAACACTAAACCCCTAACAAGAAACTAACCTAACCCCGTAACAACAAACACTAACCCCGTAACAACAAACAACCCTAACCCCCAAACAACAAACAACCCTAACCCCCTAACAACAAACAATCCTAACCCCCGAACAACCAACAACACTAACCCCCTAACCACAATAAAGACTAACACCCTAACAACAAAAACCACTAAACCCCAACAAGAAACAACCCTAAACCCCTCACAACAGACAACACTAACCCCCTAACAACAAACAACCCTAACCAAACAACAAACAAACCTAACCCAGTAACAACAAACAACACTAACACCCTAACAACAAACAACCCTAACCCCTAACAACAAACAACACTAACACCCTAACAACAAACAACACTAACACCCTAACAACAAACAACACTAACCCCCTAACAACAAACAACCCTAAATCCCTAACATCAAAGAACACTAAACCCCTAACAACACAAAACACTAACAGCCTAACAACAAACACTAACCCCCAAACAACAAACAACCCTAACCCCTAAAAACCAAAAACACTAACCCACGAACAACAAACAACCCTAACCCCCTAACAACAAACAACCCTAACCCCCTAACAACAAACAACCCTAAACCCCTATCATCAAACAACACTAACCTCCTAACCACAATAAACACTAACACCCGAACAACAAAAACCACTATACCCCAACAAGAAACAACCCTAAACCCCTAACAACAAACAACACTAACACCCTAACAACAAAAACCACTAAACCCCAACAAGAAACAACCCTAAAACCCTAACAACAAACAACACTAACCCCCTAACAACAAACAACCCTAACCCAACAACAAACAAACCTAACCCACTAACAACAAACAACACTAACACCCGAACAACAAACAACCCTAACCCCCTAACAACAAACAACACTAACACCCTAACAACAAACAACCCTAACCCCTAACAACAAACAACACTAACCCCATAACAACAAACAACCCTAAACCCCTAACATCAAAGAACACTAACACCCTAACAACAAACAACCCTAACCCCCTAACAACAAACACTAACCCCCAAACAACAAACAACCCTAAAACCCTAAAAGCAAACAACACTAAACCCCTAAAAACAAACAACACTAAGCCCCTAACAACAAACAACACTAACACCCGAACAACAAACACCACTAAACCCCAACAAGAAACAACCCTAAGCCCCTAACAACAATCAACACTAACCCCCTAACAAGAAACAACCCTAAACCCCTAAAAACAAACAACACTAACCCCCTAACAACAAACAACACTAACACCCTAACAACAACCAACCCTAACCCCCTAAGAACAAACAAAACTAACGCCCTAAGGAGAAACAACACTAACCCCCAGCAACGAACAATACTAACCCCCTAAGAACACAAAACCTAACCTCTTATCAACAAACAACCCTAACCCACTAACAACAAACAACCCTAACCCCGTAACAACAAACAACCCTAAACCCCTAACATCAAACAACACTAACCTCCTAACAACACAAAACACTAACACCCTAACAACAAACAACACTAACACCCTAACAACAAAAGCCACTAAACCCCAACAAGAAACAACCCTAAACCCCTAACAACAAACACTAACCCCCTAACAATAAACAACACTAAACCCCTAACAAGAAACTACCCTAACCCCGTAACAACAAACAACACTAACCCCGTAACAACAAACAACCCTAACCCCCAAACAACAAACAACCCTAACCCCCTAACAACAAACAATCCTAACCCCTGAACAACCAACAACACTAACCCCCTAACCACAGTATACACTAACACCCTAACAACAAAAACCACTAAACCCCTACAAGAAACAACCCTAAACCCCTAACAACAAACAACACTAACCCCCTAACAACCAACAACCCTAACCAAACAACAAACAAACCTAACCCACTAACAACAAACAACACTAACACCCTAACAACAAACAACCCTAACCCCCTAACGACAAACAACACTAACCCCCTAACAACAAACAACCCTAAATCCCTAACATCAAAGAACACTAACCCCCTAACAACACAAAACACTAACACCCTAACAACAAACACTAACCCACAAACAACAAACAACCCTAACCCCTAAAAACCAAAAACACTAAACCACTAACAACAAACAACCCTAGCTCACTAACAACAAAGAACCCTAACACCCTAACAACAAACAACACTAACCCCCTAACAACAAACAACCCTAAACCCCTAACATCAAAGAACACTAACACCCTAACAACAAACACTAACCCCCAAACAACAAACACTAACCCCCAAACAACAACCAACCCTAACCCCTAAAAACCAAAAACACTAACCCACTAACAACAAACAACCCTAACCCACTAACAACAAACAACGCTAACCCACTAACAACAAACAACCCTAAACCCCTATCATCAAACAACACTAACCCCCTAACCACAATAAACACTAACACCCGAACAACAAAAACCACTATACCCCAACAAGAAACAACCCTAAACCCCTAACAACAAACAACACTAACACCCTAACAACAAAAACCACTAAACCCCAACAAGAAACAACCCTAAAACCCTAACAACAAACAACACTAACCCCCTAACAAAAAACAACCCTAACCAAACAACAAACAAACCTAACCCACTAACAACAAACAACACTAACACCCGAACAACAAACAACCCTAACCCCCTAACAACAAACAACACTAACACCCTAACAACAAACAACCCTAACCCCCTAACAACAAACAACACTAACCCCATAACAACAAACAACCCTAAACCCCTAACATCAAAGAACACTAACACCCTAACAACAAACAACCCTAACCCCCTAACAACAAACACTAACCCCCAAACAACAAACAACCCTAAAACCCTAAAAGCAAACAACACTAAACCCCTAAAAACAAACAACACTAAGCCCCTAACAACAAACAACACTAACACCCGAACAACAAACACCACTAAACCCCAACAAGAAACAACCCTAAGCCCCTAACAACAAACAACACTAACCCCCTCACAAGAAACAACCCTAAACCCCTAACAACAAACAACACTAACCCCCTAACAACAAACAACACTAGCACCCTAACAAAAACCAACCCTAACCCCCTAAGAACAAACAACACTAACGCCCTAAGAAGAAACAACACTAACCCCCAGCAACGAACAATACTAACCCCCTAAGAACACAAAACCTAACCTCTTATCAACAAACAACCCTAACCCACTAACAACAAACAACCCTAACACCCTAACAACAAACAACACTAACCCCCAAACAACAAACAACCCTAACCCCGTAACAAAAAACAACCCTAAACCCCTAACATCAAACAACACTAACCGCCTAACAACACAAAACACTAACACCCTAACAACAAACAACACTAACACCCTAACAACAAAAACCACTAAACCCCAACAAGAAACAACCCTAAACCCCTAACAACAAACACTAACCCCCTAACAATAACCAACACTAAACCCCTAACAAGAAACTACCCTAACCCCGTAACAACAAACAACACTAACCCCGTAACAACAAACAACCCTAACCCCCAAACAACAAACAACCCTAACCCCCTAACAACAAACAATCCTAACCCCCGAACAACCAACAACACTAACCCCCGAACCACAGTATACACTAACACCCTAACAACAAAAACCACTAAACCCCTACAAGAAACAACCCTAAACCCCTAACAACAAACAACACTAACCCCCTAACAACAAACAACCCTAACCAAACAACAAAAAACCCTAACCCACTAACAACAAACAACACTAACACCCTAACAACAAACAACCCTAACCCCCTAACAACAAACAACACTAACACCCTAACCAGAAACAACCCTAACCCCCTAACAACAAACAACACTAACCCCCAACAACAAACAACCCTAAACCCCTAATATCAAACAACACTAACCCCCTAACAACAAACAACACAAATCCCCTAACAACAAACACTAACCCCCAAACAACCCTAACCCCTAAAAACCAAAAACACTAACCCACTAACAACAAACAACCCTAAACCACTAAAAACAAACAACCCTAACACCCTAACAAGAAACAACACTAAAACTCTAACAACAAACAACCCTAAAACCCTAACATCAAACAACACTAACCCCCTAACAACACAAAACACTAACACCCTAACAACAAACAACACTAACACCCTAACAACAAAAACCACTAAACCCCAACAAGAAACAACCCTAAACCCCTAACAACAAACACTAACCCCCTAACAACAAACAACACTAAACCCCTAACAAGAAACTACCCTAACCCCGTAACAACAAACAACCCTAACCCCCAAACAACAAACAACCCTAACCCCGTAAAAACAAACAATCCTAACCCCCGAACAACGAACAACACTAACCCCCTAACCACAATAAACACTAACACCCGAACAACAAAAACCACTATACCCCAACAAGAAACAACCCTAAACCCCTAACAACAAACAACACTAACACCCTAACAACAAAAACCACTAAACCCCAACAAGAAACAACCCTAAAAACCTAACAACAAACAACCCTAACCCCCTAAAAACAAACAACACTAACACCCTAACCAGAAACAACCCTAACCCCCTAACAACAAACAACACTAACCCCCTAACAACAAACAACCCTAAACCCCTAACATCAAAGAACAGTAACCCCCTAACAAGAAACAACCCTAAACCCCTAACAACAAACAACACTAACCCCCTAACAACAAACAACCCTAACCAAACAACAAACAAACCTAAACCACTAACAACAAAGAACACTATCACGCGAACAACAAACAACCCTAACCCCCTAACAACAAACAACACTAACACCCTAACAACAAAAACCAATAAACCCCAACAAGAAACAACCCTAAAACCCTAACAACAAACAACACTAACCCCCAACAACAAACAACCCTAACCAAACAACAAACAAACCTAACCCACTAACAACAAACAACACTAAGACCCGAACAACAAACAACCCTAACCCCCTAACCACAAACAACACTAACACCCTAACAACAAACAACCCTAACCCCCTAACAACAAACAACAATAACCCCATAACAACAAACAACCTTAAACCCCTAACATCAAAGAACACTAACACCCTAACAACAAACAACCCTAACCCCCTAACAACAAACACTAACCCCCAAACAACAAACAACCCTAAAACCCTAAAAGCAAACAACACTAAACCCCTAAAAACAAACAACACTAAGCCCCTAACAACAAACAACACTAACACCCGAACAACAAACACCACTAAACCCCAACAAGAAACAACCCTAAGCCCCTAACAACAAACAACACTAACCCCCAAACAAGAAACAACCCTAAACCCCTAACAACAAACAACACTAACCCCCTAACAACAAACAACACTAACACCCTAACAACAACCAACCCTAACCCCCTAAGAACAAACAACACTAATGCCCTAAGAAGAAACAACACTAACCCCCAGCAACGAACAATACTAACCCCCTAACAACACAAAACCTAACCTCTTATCAACAAACAACCCTAACCCACTAACAACAAACAACCCTAACACCCTAACAACAACCAACACTAACCCCCTAACAACAAACAACCCTAAACCCCTAACATCAAAGAACACTAACACCCTAACAACAAACAATCCTAGCCCCCTAACAACAAACACTAACCCCCAAACAACAAACAACCCTAACCCCTAAAAACCAAAAACACTAACCCACTAACAACAAACAACCCTAACCCACTAACAACAAACAACGCTAACCCCTAACAACAAACAACCCTAAACCCCTATCATCAAACAACACTAACCCCCTAAGCACAATAAACACTAACACCCGAACAACAAAAACCACTATACCCCAACAAGAAACAACTCTAAACCCCTAACAACAAACAACACTAACACCCTAACAACAAAAACCACTAAACCCCAACAAGAAACAACCCTAAAACCCTAACAACAAACAACACTAACCCCCTAACAACAAACAACCCTAACCAAACAACAAACAAACCTAACCCACTAACAACAAACAACACTAACACCCGAACAACAAACAACCCTAACCCCCTAACAACAAACAACACTAACACCCTAACAACAAACAACCCTAACCCCCTAACAACAAACAACACTAACCCCATAACAACAAACAACCCTAAACCCCTAACATCAAAGAACACTAACACCCTAACAACAAACAACCCTAACCCCCTAACAACAAACACTAACCCCAAACAACAAACAACCCTAAAACCCTAAAAGCAAACAACACTAAACCCCTAAAAACAAACAACACCAAGCCCCTAACAACAAACAACACTAACACCCGAACAACAAACACCACTAAACCCCAACAAGAAACAACCCTAAGCCCCTAACAACAAACAACACTAACCCCCTAACAAGAAACAACCCTAAACTACTAACAACAAACAACACTAACCCCCGACAACAAACAACACTAACACCCTAACAACAACCAACCCTAACCCCCTAAGAACAAACAACACTAACGCCCTAAGAAGAAACAACACTAACCCCCAGCAACGAACAATACTAACCCCCTAACAACACAAAACCTAACCTCTTATCAACAAACAACCCTAACCCACTAACAACAAACAACCCTAACACCCTAACAACAAACAACACTAACCCCCTAACAACAAACAACCCTAAACCCCTAACATCAAAGAACACTAACACCCTAACAACAAACAACCCTAGCCCCCTAACAACAAACACTAACCCCCAAACAACAAACAACCCTAACCCCGAAAAACCAAAAACACTAACCCACTAACAACAAACAACCCTAAACCCCTAACAACAAACAACCCTAACCCCCTAACAACAAACAACCCTAAACCCCTAACATCAAACAACACTAACCCCCTAACAACACAAAACACTAACACCCTAACAACAAACAACACTAACACCCTAACAACAAAAACCACTAAACCCCAACAAGAAACAACCCTAAACCCCTAACAACAAACACTAACTCTCTAACAATAAACAACACTAAACCCCTAACAAGAAACTACCCTAACCACGTAACAACTAACAACACTAACCCCGTAAAAACAAACAACCCTAACCCCCAAACAACAAACAACCCTAACCCCCTAACAAAAAACAACAGTAACACCCTAACCAGAAACAACCCTAACCCCCTAACAACAAACAACCCTAAACCCCTAACATCAAACAACACTAACCTCCTAACAACACAAAACACTAACACCCTAACAACAAACAACACTAACACCCTAACAACAAAAACCACTAAACCCCAACAAGAAAAAACCCTAAACCCCTAACAACAAACACTAACCCCCTAACAATAAACAACACTAAACCCCTAACAAGAAACTACCCTAACCCCGTAACAACAAACAACACTAACCCCGTAACAACAAACAACCCTAACACCCAAACAACAAACAACCCTAACCCCCTAACAACAAACAATCCTAAACCCCGAACAACCAACAACACTAACCCCCTAACCACAGTATACACTAACACCCTAACAACAAAAACCACTAAACCCCTACAAGAAACAACCCTAAACCCCTAACAACAAACACTAACCCCCTAACAACAAACAACACTAAACCCCTAACAAGAAACTAACCTAACCCCGTAACAACAAACACTAACCCCGTAACAACAAACAACCCTAACCCCCAAACAACAAACAACCCTAACCCCCTAACAACAAACAATCTTAACCCCCGAACAACCAACAACACTAACCCCCTAACCACAATAAAGACTAACACCCTAACAACAAAAACCACTAAACCCCAACAAGAAACAACACTAAACCCCTAACAACAAACAACACTAACCCCCTAACAACAAACAACCCTAACCAAACAACAAACAAACCTAACCCAGTAACAACAAATAACACTAACACCCTAACAACAAACAACCCTAACCCCTAACAACAAACAACACTAACACCCTAACAACAAACAACACTAGCACCCTAACAACAAGAACCACTAAACCCCAACAAGAAACAACCCTAAAACACTAACAACAAACACTAACCCCCTAACAATAAACAACACTAAACCCCTAACAAGAAACTACCCTAACCCCGTAACAACAAACAACACTAACCCCGTAACAACAAACAACCCTAACCCCCAAACAACAAACAACCCTAACCCCCTAACAACAAACAATCCTAACCCCCGAACAACCAACAACACTAACCCCCTAACCACAGTATACACTAACACCCTAACAACAAAAACCACTAAACCCCAACAAGAAACAACCCTAAACGCCTAACAACAAACAACACTAACCCCCTAACAACAAACAACCCTAACCAAACAACAAAAAACCCTAACCCACTAACAACAAACAACACTAACACCCTAACAACAAACAACCCTAACCCCCTAACAACAAACAACAGTAACACCCTAACCAGAAAGAACCCTAACCCCCTAACAAGAAACAACACTAACCCCCAACAACAAACAACCCTAAACCCCTAACATCAAAGAACACTAACACCCTAACAACAAACAACACTAACCCCCTAACAACAAACACTAACCCCCAAACAACAAACAACCCTAACCCCTAAAAACCAAAAACACTAACCCACTAACAACAAACAACCCTAAACCACTAACAACAAACAACCCTAACACCCTAACAACAAACAACACTAAAACTCTAACAACAAACAACCCTAAACCCCTAACATCAAACAACACTGACCCCCTAACAACACAAAACACTAACCCCCTAACAACAAACAACACTAACTCCCTAACAACAAAAACCACTAAACCCCAACAAGAAACAACCCTAAACCCCTAACAACAAACACTAACCCCCTAACAACAAACAACACTAAACCCCTAACAAGAAACTACCCTAACCCCGTAACAACAAACAACACTAACCCGGTAACAACAAACAACCCTAACCCCCAAACAACAAACAACCCTAACCCCCTAACAACAAACAATCCTAACCCCCGAACAACCAACAACACTAACCCCCTAACCACAGTATACACTAACACCCTAACAACAAAAACCACTAAACCCCTACAAGAAACAACCCTAAACCCCTAACAACAAACAACACTAACCCCCTAACAACAAACAACCCTAACCAAACAACAAAAAACCCTAACCCACTAACAACAAACAACACTAACACCCTAACAACAAACAACCCTAACCACCTAACAACAAACAACACTAACACCCTAACCAGAAACAACCCTAACCCCCTAACAACAAACAACACTAACCCCCTAACAACAAACAACCCTAAACCCCTAACATCAAAGAACACTAACACCCTAACAACATACAACCCTAACCCCCTAACAACAAACACGAACCCCCAAACAACAAACAACCCTAAACCCCTAACATCAAACAACACTAACCCTCTAACAACACAAAACACTAACACCCTAACAACAAACAACACTAAAACCCTAACAACAAAAACCACTAAACCCCAACAAGAAACAACCCTAAACCCCTAACAACAAACACTAACCCCCTAACAACAAACAACACTAAACCCCTAACAAGAAACTACCCTAACCCCGTAACAACAAACAACACTAACCTGGTAACAAGAAACAACCCTAACCCCCAAACAACAAACAACCCCAACCCCCTAACAACAAACAATCCTAACCCCCGAACAACGAACAACACTAACCCCCTAACCACAATAAACACTAACACCCAAACAACAAAAACCACTAAACCCCAACAAGAAACAACCCTAAACCCCTAACAACAAACAACACTAACCCCCTAACAACAAACAACCCTAACCAAACAACAAACAAACCTAAACCACTAACAACAAACAACACTATCACGCGAACAACAAACAACCCTAACCCCCTAACAACAAACAACACTAACACCCTAACAACAAAAACCAATAAACCCCAACAAGAAACAACCCTAAAACCCTAACAACAAACAACACTAACCCCCTAACAACAAACAACCCTAACCAAACAACAAAAAACCCTAACCCACTAACAACAAACAACACTAACACCCGAACAACAAACAACCCTAACCCCCTAACAACAAACAACACTAACACCCTAACAACAAACAACCCTAACCCCCTAACAAAAAACAACAGTAACACCCTAACCAGAAACAACCCTAACCCCCTAACAACAAACAACCCTAAACCCCTAACATCAAACAACACTAACCTCCTAACAACACAAAACACTAACACCCTAACAACAAACAACACTAACACCCTAACAACAAAAACCACTAAACGCCAACAAGAAAAAACCCTAAACCCCTAACAACAAACACTAACCCCCTAACAATAAACAACACTAAACCCCTAACAAGAAACTACCCTAACCCCGTAACAACAAACAACACTAACCCCGTAACAACAAACAACCCTAACACCCAAACAACAAACAACCCTAACCCCCTAACAACAAACAATCCTAAACCCCGAACAACCAACAACACTAACCCCCTAACCACAGTATATACTAACACCCTAACAACAAAAACCACTAAACCCCTACAAGAAACAACCCTAAACCCCTAACAACAAACACTAACCCCCTAACAACAAAAAACACTAAACCCCTAACAAGAAACTAACCTAACCCCGTAACAAGAAACACTAACCCCGTAACAACAAACAACCCTAACCCCCAAACAACAAACAACCCTAACCCCCTAACAACAAACAATCTTAACCCCCGAACAACCAACAACACTAACCCCCTAACCACAATAAAGACTAACACCCTAACAACAAAAACCACTAAACCCCAACAAGAAACAACACTAAACCCCTAACAACAAACAACACTAACCCCCTAACAACAAACAACCCTAACCAAACAACAAACAAACCTAACCCAGTAACAACAAATAACACTAACACCCTAACAACAAACAACCCTAACCCCTAAGAACAAACAACACTAACACCCTAACAACAAACAACACTAGCACCCTAACAACAAGAACCACTAAACCCCAACAAGAAACAACCCTAAAACACTAACAACAAACACTAACCCCCTAACAATAAACAACACTAAACCCCTAACAAGAAACTACCCTAACCCCGTAACAACAAACAACACTAACCCCGTAAGAACAAACAACCCTAACCCCCAAACAACAAACAACCCTAACCCCCTAACAACAAACAATCCTAACCCCCGAACAACCAACAACACTAACCCCCTAACCACAGTATACACTAACACCCTAACAACAAAAACCACTAAACACCAACAAGAAACAACCCTAAACGCCTAACAACAAACAACACTAACCCCCTAACAACAAACAACCCTAACCAAACAACAAAAAACCCTAACCCACTAACAACAAACAACACTAACACCCTAACAACAAACAACACTAACACCCTAACAGCAAAAACCACTAAACCCCAACAAGAAAAAACCCTAAACCCCTAACAACAAACACTAACCCCCTAACAATAAACAACACTAAACCCCTAACAAGAAACTACCCTTACCCCGTGACAACAAACAACACTAACCCCGTAACAACAAACAACCCTAACACCCAAACAACAAACAACCCTAACCCCCTAACAACAAACAATCCTAAACCCCGAACAACCAACAACACTAACCCCCTAACCACAGTATACACTAACACCCTAACAACAAAAACCACTAAACCCCTACAAGAAACAACCCTAAACCCCTAACAACAAACACTAACCCCCTAACAACAAACAACACTAAACCCCTAACAAGAAACTAACCTAACCCCGTAACAACAAACACTAACCCCGTAACAACAAACAACCCTAACCCCCAAACAACAAACAACCCTAACCCCCTAACAACAAACAATCTTAACCCCCGAACAACCAACAACACTAACCCCCGAACCACAATAAAGACTAACACCCTAACAACAAAAACCACTAAACCCCAACAAGAAACAACCCTAAACCCCTAACAACAAACAACACTAACCCCCTAACAACAAACAACCCTAACCAAACAACAAACAAACCTAACCCAGTAACAACAAATAACACTAACACCCTAACAACAAACAACCCTAACCCCTAACAACAAACAACACTAACACCCTAACAACAAACAACACTAGCACCCTAACAACAAGAACCACTAAACCCCAACAAGAAACAACCCTAAAACACTAACAACAAACACTAACCCCCTAACAATAAACAACACTAAACCCCTAACAAGAAACTACCCTAACCCCGTAACAACAAACAACACTAACCCCGTAACAACAAACAACCCTAACCCCCAAACAACAAACAACCCTAACCCCCTAACAACAAACAATCCTAACCCCCGAACAACCAACAACACTAACCCCCTAACCACAGTATACACTAACACCCTAACAACAAAAACCACTAAACCCCAACAAGAAACAACCCTAAACGCCTAACAACAAACAACACTAACCCCCTAACAACAAACAACCCTAAACCACTAACAACAAACAACCCTAACACCCTAACAACAAACAACACTAAAACTCTAACAACAAACAACCCTAAACCCCTAACATCAAACAACACTGACCCCCTAACAACACAAAACACTAACCCCCTAACAACAAACAACCCTAAACCCCTAACATCAAAGAACACTAACACCCTAACAACAATCCTAGCCCCCTAACAGCAAACACTAACCCCCAAACAACAAACAACCCTAACCCCTAAAAACCAAAAACACTAACACACTAACAACAAACAACTCTAACCCACTAACAACAAACAACCCTAACCCCCTAACAACAAACAACCCTAAACCCCTAACATCGAACAACACTAACCTCCTAACAACACAAAACACTAACACCCTAACAACAAACAACACTAACACCCTAACAACAAAAACCACTAAACCCCAACAAGAAACAACCCTAAACCCCTAACAACAAACACTAACCCCCTAACAATAAACAACACTAAACCCCTAACAAGAATCTACCCTAACCCCGTAACAACAAACAACACTAACACCCTAACAACAAAAACCAATAAACCCCAACAAGAAACAACCCTAAAACCCTAACAACAAACAACACTAACCCCCTAACAACAAACAACCCTAACCAAACAACAAAAAACCCTAACCCACTAACAACAAACAACACTAACACCCTAACAACAAACAACACTAACCCCCAACAACAAACAACCCTAAACCCCTAACATCAAAGAACACTAACACCCTAACAACAAACAACACTAACCCCCTAACAACAAACACTAACCCCCAAACAACAAACAACCCTAACCCCTAAAAACCAAAAATACTAACCCACTAACAACAAACAACCCTAAACCACTAACAACAAACAACCCTAACACCCTAACAACAAACAACACTAAAACTCTAACAACAAACAACCCTAAACCCCTAACATCAAACAACACTGACCCCCTAACAACACAAAACACTAACCCCCTAACAACAAACAACACTAACACCCTAACAACAAAAACCACTAAACCCCAACAAGAAACAACCCTAAACCCCTAACAACAAACACTAACCCCCTAACAACAAACAACACTAAACCCCTAACAAGAAACTACCCTAACCCCGTAACAACAAACAACACTAACCCGGTAACAACAAACAACCCTAACCCCAAAACAACAAACAACCCTAACCCCCTAACAACAAACAATCCTAACCCCCGAACAACCAACAACACTAACCCCCTAACCACAGTATACACTAACACCCTAACAACAAAAACCACTAAACCCCTACAAGAAACAACCCTAAACCCCTAACAACAAACAACCCTAAACCCCTAGCATCAAAGAACACTAACACCCTAACAACAATCCTAGCCCCCTAACAACAAACACTAACCCCCAAACAACAAACAACCCTAACCCCTAAAAACCAAAAACACTAACACACTAACAACAAACAACTCTAACCCACTAACAACAAACAACCCTAACCCCCTAACAACAAACAACCCTAAACCCCTAACATCGAACAACACTAACCTCCTAACAACACAAAACACTAACACCCTAACAACAAACAACACTAACACCCTAACAACAAAAACCACTAAACCCCAACAAGAAACAACCCTAAACCCCTAACAACAAACACTAACCCCCTAACAATAAACAACACTAAACCCCTAACAAGAATCTACCCTAACCCCGTAACAACAAAGAACACTAACACCCTAACAACAAAAACCAATAAACCCCAACAAGAAACAACCCTAAAACCCTAACAACAAACAACACTAACCCCCTAACAACAAACAGCCCTAACCAAACAACAAACAAACCTAACCCACTAACAACAAACAACACTAACACCCTAACAACAAACAACCCTAACCCCTAACAACAAACAACACTAACACCCTAACAACAAACAACACTAGCACCCTAACAACAAGAACCACTAAACCCCAACAAGAAACAACCCTAAAACCCTAACAACAAACACTAACCCCCTAACAATAAACAACACTAAACCCCTAACAAGAAACTACCCTAACCCCGTAACAACAAACAACACTAACCCCGTAACAACAAACAACCCTAACCCCCAAACAACAAACAACCCTAACCCCCTAACAACAAACAATCCTAACCCCCGAACAACCAACAACACTAACCCCCTAACCACAGTATACACTAACACCCTAACAACAAAAACCACTAAACCCCTACAAGAAACAACCCTAAACGCCTAACAACAAACAACACTAACCCCCTAACAACAAACAACCCTAACCAAACAACAAAAAACCCTAACCCACTAACAACAAACAACACTAACACCCTAACAACAAACAACCCTAACCACCTAACAACAAACAACAGTAACACCCTAACCAGAAAGAACCCTAACCCCCTAACAAGAAACAACACTAACCCCCAACAACAAACAACCCTAAACCCCTAACATCAAAGAAAACTAACACCCTAACAACAAACAACACTAACCCCCTAACAAGAAACACTAACCCCCAAACAACAAACAACCCTAACCCCTAAAAACCAAAAACACTAACACACTAACAATAAACAACTCTAACCCACTAACAACAAACAACCCTAACACCCTAACAACAAACAACACTAAAACTCTAACAACAAACAACCCTAAACCCCTAACATCAAACAACACTGACCCCCTAACAACACAAAACACTAACCCCCTAACAACAAACAACACTAACACCCTAACAACAAAAACCACTAAACCCCAACAAGAAACAACCCTAAACCCCTAACAACAAACACTAACCCCCTAACAACAAACAACACTAAACCCCTAACAAGAAACTACCCTAACCCCGTAACAACAAACAACACTAACCCGGTAACAACAAACAACCCTAACCCCCAAACAACAAACAACCCTAACCCCCTAAAAACAAACAATCCTAACCCCCGAACAACGAACAACACTAACCCCCTAACCACAATAAACACTAACACCCGAACAACAAAAACCACTATACCCCAACAAGAAACTACCCTAAACCCGTAACAACAAACAATACTAACCCCCTAACAAGAAACAACCCTAAACCCCTAACAACAAACAACACTAACCCCCTGAAAACAAACAACACTAACACCCTAACAACAACCAACCCTAACCCCCTAAGAACAAACAACACTAACGCCCTAAGAAGAAACAACACTAACCCCCAGCAACGAACAATACTAACCCCCTAACAACACAAAACCTAACCTCTTATCAACAAACAACCCTAACCCACTAACAACAAACAACCCTAACACCCTAACAACAAACAACACTAACCCCCTAACAACAAACAACCCTAAACCCCTAGCATCAAAGAACACTAACACCCTAACAACAAACAATCCTAGCCCCCTAACAACAAACACTAACCCCCAAACAACAAACAACCCTAACCCCTAAAAACCAAAAACACTAACACACTAACAACAAACAACTCTAACCCACTAACAACAAACAACCCTAACCCCCTAACAACAAACAACCCTAAACCCCTAACATCAAACAACACTAACCTCCTAACAACACAAAACACTAACACCCTAACAACAAACAACACTAACACCCTAACAACAAAAACCACTAAACCCCAACAAGAAACAACCCTAAACCCCTAACAACAAACACTAACCCCCTAACAATAAACAACACTAAACCCCTAACAAGAATCTACCCTAACCCCGTAACAACAAACAACACTAACACCCTAACAACAAAAACCAATAAACCCCAACAAGAAACAACCCTAAAACCCTAACAACAAACAACACTAACCCCCTAACAACAAACAACCCTAACCAAACAACAAACACACCTAACCCACTAACAACAAACAACACTAACACCCGAACAACAAACAACCCTAACCCCCTAACAACAAACAACACTAACACCCTAACAACAAACAACCCTAACCCCCTAACAACAAAAAACACTAACCCCATAACAACAAACAACCTTAAACCCCTAACATCAAAGAACACTAACACCCTAACAACAAACAACCCTAACCCCCTAACAACAAACACTAACCCCCAAACAACAAACAACCCTAACCCCGAAAAACCAAAAACACTAATCCACCAACAACAAACAACCCTAACCCACTAACAACAAACAACCCTAACCCCCTAACAACAAACAACCCTAAACCCCTAACATCAAACAACACTAACCTCCTAACAACACAAAACACTAACACCCTAACAACAAACAACACTAACACCCTAACAACAAAAACCACTAAACCCCAACAAGAAACAACCCTAAACCCCTAACAACAAACACTAACTCTCTAACAATAAACAACACTAAACCCCTAACAAGAAACTACCCTAACCACGTAACAACAAACAACACTAACCCCGTAAAAACAAACAACCCTAACCCCCAAACAACAAACAACCCTAACCCCCTAACAACAAACAATCCTAACCCCCGAACAACCAACAACACTAACCCCCTAACCTCAGTATACACTAACAACCAAACAACAAAAACCACTAATCCCCTACAAGAAACAACCCTAAACCCCTAACAACAAACACTAACCCCCTAACAATAAACAACACTAAACCCCTAACAAGAAACTACCCTAACCCCGTAACAACAAACAACACTAACCCCGTAACAACAAACAACCCTAACCCCCAAACAACAAACAACCCTAACCCCCTAACAACAAACAATCCTAACCCCCGAACAACCAACAACACTAACCCCCTAACCACAGTATACACTAACACCCTAACAACAAAAACCACTAAACCCCAACAAGAAACAACCCTAAACGCCTAACAACAAACAACACTAACCCCCTAACAACAAACAACCCTAACCAAACAACAAAAAACCCTAACCCACTAACAACAAACAACACTAACACCCTAACAACAAACAACCCTAACCCCCTAACAACAAACAACAGTAACACCCTAACCAGAAAGAACCCTAACCCCCTAACAAGAAACAACACTAACCCCCAACAACAAACAACCCTAAACCCCTAACATCAAAGAACACTAACACCCTAACAACAAACAACACTAACCCCCTAACAACAAACACTAACCCCCAAACAACAAACAACCCTAACCCCTAAAAACCAAAAACACTAACCCACTAACAACAAACAACCCTAAACCACTAACAACAAACAACCCTAACACCCTAACAACAAACAACACTAAAACTCTAACAACAAACAACCCTAAACCCCTAACATCAAACAACACTGACCCCCTAACAACACAAAACACTAACCCCCTAACAACAAACAACACTAACACCCTAACAACAAAAACCACTAAACCCCAACAAGAAACAACCCTAAACCCCTAACAACAAACACTAACCCCCTAACAACAAACAACACTAAACCCCTAACAAGAAACTACCCTAACCCCGTAACAACAAACAACACTAACCCGGTAACAACAAACAACCCTAACCCCAAAACAACAAACAACCCTAACCCCCTAACAACAAACAATCCTAACCCCCGAACAACCAACAACACTAACCCCCTAACCACAGTATACACTAACACCCTAACAACAAAAACCACTAAACCCCTACAAGAAACAACCCTAAACCCCTAACAACAAACAACCCTAAACCCCTAGCATCAAAGAACACTAACACCCTAACAACAATCCTAGCCCCCTAACAACAAACACTAACCCCCAAACAACAAACAACCCTAACCCCTAAAAACCAAAAACACTAACACACTAACAACAAACAACTCTAACCCACTAACAACAAACAACCCTAACCCCCTAACAACAAACAACCCTAAACCCCTAACATCGAACAACACTAACCTCCTAACAACACAAAACACTAACACCCTAACAACAAACAACACTAACACCCTAACAACAAAAACCACTAAACCCCAACAAGAAACAACCCTAAACCCCTAACAACAAACACTAACCCCCTAACAATAAACAACACTAAACCCCTAACAAGAATCTACCCTAACCCCGTAACAACAAAGAACACTAACACCCTAACAACAAAAACCAATAAACCCCAACAAGAAACAACCCTAAAACCCTAACAACAAACAACACTAACCCCCTAACAACAAACAACCCTAACCAAACAACAAACAAACCTAACCCACTAACAACAAACAACACTAACACCCTAACAACAAACAACCCTAACCCCTAACAACAAACAACACTAACACCCTAACAACAAACAACACTAGCACCCTAACAACAAGAACCACTAAACCCCAACAAGAAACAACCCTAAAACCCTAACAACAAACACTAACCCCCTAACAATAAACAACACTAAACCCCTAACAAGAAACTACCCTAACCCCGTAACAACAAACAACACTAACCCCGTAACAACAAACAACCCTAACCCCCAAACAACAAACAACCCTAACCCCCTAACAACAAACAATCCTAACCCCCGAACAACCAACAACACTAACCCCCTAACCACAGTATACACTAACACCCTAACAACAAAAACCACTAAACCCCTACAAGAAACAACCCTAAACGCCTAACAACAAACAACACTAACCCCCTAACAACAAACAACCCTAACCAAACAACAAAAAACCCTAACCCACTAACAACAAACAACACTAACACCCTAACAACAAACAACCCTAACCACCTAACAACAAACAACAGTAACACCCTAACCAGAAAGAACCCTAACCCCCTAACAAGAAACAACACTAACCCCCAACAACAAACAACCCTAAACCCCTAACATCAAAGAAAACTAACACCCTAACAACAAACAACACTAACCCCCTAACAAGAAACACTAACCCCCAAACAACAAACAACCCTAACCCCTAAAAACCAAAAACACTAACACACTAACAATAAACAACTCTAACCCACTAACAACAAACAACCCTAACACCCTAACAACAAACAACACTAAAACTCTAACAACAAACAACCCTAAACCCCTAACATCAAACAACACTGACCCCCTAACAACACAAAACACTAACCCCCTAACAACAAACAACACTAACACCCTAACAACAAAAACCACTAAACCCCAACAAGAAACAACCCTAAACCCCTAACAACAAACACTAACCCCCTAACAACAAACAACACTAAACCCCTAACAAGAAACTACCCTAACCCCGTAACAACAAACAACACTAACCCGGTAACAACAAACAACCCTAACCCCCAAACAACAAACAACCCTAACCCCCTAAAAACAAACAATCCTAACCCCCGAACAACGAACAACACTAACCCCCTAACCACAATAAACACTAACACCCGAACAACAAAAACCACTATACCCCAACAAGAAACTACCCTAAACCCGTAACAACAAACAATACTAACCCCCTAACAAGAAACAACCCTAAACCCCTAACAACAAACAACACTAACCCCCTGAAAAC
The DNA here is from genome assembly GCF_024166365.1 of Elephas maximus indicus. NCBI lineage: Eukaryota > Metazoa > Chordata > Mammalia > Proboscidea > Elephantidae > Elephas > Elephas maximus. Next base: position 612,819 of record NW_026060233.1, on the reverse strand, counting down.
AAACAACACTAACACCCTAACAACAACCAACCCTAACCCCCTAAGAACAAACAACACTAACGCCCTAAGAAGAAACAACACTAACCCCCAGCAACGAACAATACTAACCCCCTAACAACACAAAACCTAACCTCTTATCAACAAACAACCCTAACCCACTAACAACAAACAACCCTAACACCCTAACAACAAACAACACTAACCCCCTAACAACAAACAACCCTAAACCCCTAGCATCAAAGAACACTAACACCCTAACAACAAACAATCCTAGCCCCCTAACAACAAACACTAACCCCCAAACAACAAACAACCCTAACCCCTAAAAACCAAAAACACTAACACACTAACAACAAACAACTCTAACCCACTAACAACAAACAACCCTAACCCCCTAACAACAAACAACCCTAAACCCCTAACATCAAACAACACTAACCTCCTAACAACACAAAACACTAACACCCTAACAACAAACAACACTAACACCCTAACAACAAAAACCACTAAACCCCAACAAGAAACAACCCTAAACCCCTAACAACAAACACTAACCCCCTAACAATAAACAACACTAAACCCCTAACAAGAATCTACCCTAACCCCGTAACAACAAACAACACTAACACCCTAACAACAAAAACCAATAAACCCCAACAAGAAACAACCCTAAAACCCTAACAACAAACAACACTAACCCCCTAACAACAAACAACCCTAACCAAACAACAAACACACCTAACCCACTAACAACAAACAACACTAACACCCGAACAACAAACAACCCTAACCCCCTAACAACAAACAACACTAACACCCTAACAACAAACAACCCTAACCCCCTAACAACAAAAAACACTAACCCCATAACAACAAACAACCTTAAACCCCTAACATCAAAGAACACTAACACCCTAACAACAAACAACCCTAACCCCCTAACAACAAACACTAACCCCCAAACAACAAACAACCCTAACCCCGAAAAACCAAAAACACTAATCCACCAACAACAAACAACCCTAACCCACTAACAACAAACAACCCTAACCCCCTAACAACAAACAACCCTAAACCCCTAACATCAAACAACACTAACCTCCTAACAACACAAAACACTAACACCCTAACAACAAACAACACTAACACCCTAACAACAAAAACCACTAAACCCCAACAAGAAACAACCCTAAACCCCTAACAACAAACACTAACTCTCTAACAATAAACAACACTAAACCCCTAACAAGAAACTACCCTAACCACGTAACAACAAACAACACTAACCCCGTAAAAACAAACAACCCTAACCCCCAAACAACAAACAACCCTAACCCCCTAACAACAAACAATCCTAACCCCCGAACAACCAACAACACTAACCCCCTAACCTCAGTATACACTAACAACCAAACAACAAAAACCACTAATCCCCTACAAGAAACAACCCTAAACCCCTAACAACAAACACTAACCCCCTAACAATAAACAACACTAAACCCCTAACAAGAAACTACCCTAACCCCGTAACAACAAACAACACTAACCCCGTAACAACAAACAACCCTAACCCCCAAACAACAAACAACCCTAACCCCCTAACAACAAACAATCCTAACCCCCGAACAACCAACAACACTAACCCCCTAACCACAGTATACACTAACACCCTAACAACAAAAACCACTAAACCCCAACAAGAAACAACCCTAAACGCCTAACAACAAACAACACTAACCCCCTAACAACAAACAACCCTAACCAAACAACAAAAAACCCTAACCCACTAACAACAAACAACACTAACACCCTAACAACAAACAACCCTAACCCCCTAACAACAAACAACAGTAACACCCTAACCAGAAAGAACCCTAACCCCCTAACAAGAAACAACACTAACCCCCAACAACAAACAACCCTAAACCCCTAACATCAAAGAACACTAACACCCTAACAACAAACAACACTAACCCCCTAACAACAAACACTAACCCCCAAACAACAAACAACCCTAACCCCTAAAAACCAAAAACACTAACCCACTAACAACAAACAACCCTAAACCACTAACAACAAACAACCCTAACACCCTAACAACAAACAACACTAAAACTCTAACAACAAACAACCCTAAACCCCTAACATCAAACAACACTGACCCCCTAACAACACAAAACACTAACCCCCTAACAACAAACAACACTAACACCCTAACAACAAAAACCACTAAACCCCAACAAGAAACAACCCTAAACCCCTAACAACAAACACTAACCCCCTAACAACAAACAACACTAAACCCCTAACAAGAAACTACCCTAACCCCGTAACAACAAACAACACTAACCCGGTAACAACAAACAACCCTAACCCCAAAACAACAAACAACCCTAACCCCCTAACAACAAACAATCCTAACCCCCGAACAACCAACAACACTAACCCCCTAACCACAGTATACACTAACACCCTAACAACAAAAACCACTAAACCCCTACAAGAAACAACCCTAAACCCCTAACAACAAACAACCCTAAACCCCTAGCATCAAAGAACACTAACACCCTAACAACAATCCTAGCCCCCTAACAACAAACACTAACCCCCAAACAACAAACAACCCTAACCCCTAAAAACCAAAAACACTAACACACTAACAACAAACAACTCTAACCCACTAACAACAAACAACCCTAACCCCCTAACAACAAACAACCCTAAACCCCTAACATCGAACAACACTAACCTCCTAACAACACAAAACACTAACACCCTAACAACAAACAACACTAACACCCTAACAACAAAAACCACTAAACCCCAACAAGAAACAACCCTAAACCCCTAACAACAAACACTAACCCCCTAACAATAAACAACACTAAACCCCTAACAAGAATCTACCCTAACCCCGTAACAACAAAGAACACTAACACCCTAACAACAAAAACCAATAAACCCCAACAAGAAACAACCCTAAAACCCTAACAACAAACAACACTAACCCCCTAACAACAAACAACCCTAACCAAACAACAAACAAACCTAACCCACTAACAACAAACAACACTAACACCCTAACAACAAACAACCCTAACCCCTAACAACAAACAACACTAACACCCTAACAACAAACAACACTAGCACCCTAACAACAAGAACCACTAAACCCCAACAAGAAACAACCCTAAAACCCTAACAACAAACACTAACCCCCTAACAATAAACAACACTAAACCCCTAACAAGAAACTACCCTAACCCCGTAACAACAAACAACACTAACCCCGTAACAACAAACAACCCTAACCCCCAAACAACAAACAACCCTAACCCCCTAACAACAAACAATCCTAACCCCCGAACAACCAACAACACTAACCCCCTAACCACAGTATACACTAACACCCTAACAACAAAAACCACTAAACCCCTACAAGAAACAACCCTAAACGCCTAACAACAAACAACACTAACCCCCTAACAACAAACAACCCTAACCAAACAACAAAAAACCCTAACCCACTAACAACAAACAACACTAACACCCTAACAACAAACAACCCTAACCACCTAACAACAAACAACAGTAACACCCTAACCAGAAAGAACCCTAACCCCCTAACAAGAAACAACACTAACCCCCAACAACAAACAACCCTAAACCCCTAACATCAAAGAAAACTAACACCCTAACAACAAACAACACTAACCCCCTAACAAGAAACACTAACCCCCAAACAACAAACAACCCTAACCCCTAAAAACCAAAAACACTAACACACTAACAATAAACAACTCTAACCCACTAACAACAAACAACCCTAACACCCTAACAACAAACAACACTAAAACTCTAACAACAAACAACCCTAAACCCCTAACATCAAACAACACTGACCCCCTAACAACACAAAACACTAACCCCCTAACAACAAACAACACTAACACCCTAACAACAAAAACCACTAAACCCCAACAAGAAACAACCCTAAACCCCTAACAACAAACACTAACCCCCTAACAACAAACAACACTAAACCCCTAACAAGAAACTACCCTAACCCCGTAACAACAAACAACACTAACCCGGTAACAACAAACAACCCTAACCCCCAAACAACAAACAACCCTAACCCCCTAAAAACAAACAATCCTAACCCCCGAACAACGAACAACACTAACCCCCTAACCACAATAAACACTAACACCCGAACAACAAAAACCACTATACCCCAACAAGAAACTACCCTAAACCCGTAACAACAAACAATACTAACCCCCTAACAAGAAACAACCCTAAACCCCTAACAACAAACAACACTAACCCCCTGAAAACAAACAACACTAACACCCTAACAACAACCAACCCTAACCCCCTAAGAACAAACAACACTAACGCCCTAAGAAGAAACAACACTAACCCCCAGCAACGAACAATACTAACCCCCTAACAACACAAAACCTAACCTCTTATCAACAAACAACCCTAACCCACTAACAACAAACAACCCTAACACCCTAACAACAAACAACACTAACCCCCTAACAACAAACAACCCTAAACCCCTAGCATCAAAGAACACTAACACCCTAACAACAAACAATCCTAGCCCCCTAACAACAAACACTAACCCCCAAACAACAAACAACCCTAACCCCTAAAAACCAAAAACACTAACACACTAACAACAAACAACTCTAACCCACTAACAACAAACAACCCTAACCCCCTAACAACAAACAACCCTAAACCCCTAACATCAAACAACACTAACCTCCTAACAACACAAAACACTAACACCCTAACAACAAACAACACTAACACCCTAACAACAAAAACCACTAAACCCCAACAAGAAACAACCCTAAACCCCTAACAACAAACACTAACCCCCTAACAATAAACAACACTAAACCCCTAACAAGAATCTACCCTAACCCCGTAACAACAAACAACACTAACACCCTAACAACAAAAACCAATAAACCCCAACAAGAAAAAACCCTAAAACCCTAACAACAAACAACACTAACCCCCTAACAACAAACAACCCTAACCAAACAACAAACACACCTAACCCACTAACAACAAACAACACTAACACCCGAACAACAAACAACCCTAACCCCCTAACAACAAACAACACTAACACCCTAACAACAAACAACCCTAACCCCCTAACAACAAAAAACACTAACCCCATAACAACAAACAACCTTAAACCCCTAACATCAAAGAACACTAACACCCTAACAACAAACAACCCTAACCCCCTAACAACAAACACTAACCCCCAAACAACAAACAACCCTAACCCCGAAAAACCAAAAACACTAATCCACCAACAACAAACAACCCTAACCCACTAACAACAAACAACCCTAACCCCCTAACAACAAACAACCCTAAACCCCTAACATCAAACAACACTAACCTCCTAACAACACAAAACACTAACACCCTAACAACAAACAACACTAACACCCTAACAACAAAAACCACTAAACCCCAACAAGAAACAACCCTAAACCCCTAACAACAAACACTAACTCTCTAACAATAAACAACACTAAACCCCTAACAAGAAACTACCCTAACCACGTAACAACAAACAACACTAACCCCGTAAAAACAAACAACCCTAACCCCCAAACAACAAACAACCCTAACCCCCTAACAACAAACAATCCTAACCCCCGAACAACCAACAACACTAACCCCCTAACCTCAGTATACACTAACAACCAAACAACAAAAACCACTAATCCCCTACAAGAAACAACCCTAAACCCCTAACAACAAACACTAACCCCCTAACAATAAACAACACTAAACCCCTAACAAGAAACTACCCTAACCCCGTAACAACAAACAACACTAACCCCGTAACAACAAACAACCCTAACCCCCAAACAACAAACAACCCTAACCCCCTAACAACAAACAATCCTAACCCCCGAACAACCAACAACACTAACCCCCTAACCACAGTATACACTAACACCCTAACAACAAAAACCACTAAACCCCAACAAGAAACAACCCTAAACGCCTAACAACAAACAACACTAACCCCCTAACAACAAACAACCCTAACCAAACAACAAAAAACCCTAACCCACTAACAACAAACAACACTAACACCCTAACAACAAACAACCCTAACCCCCTAACAACAAACAACAGTAACACCCTAACCAGAAAGAACCCTAACCCCCTAACAAGAAACAACACTAACCCCCAACAACAAACAACCCTAAACCCCTAACATCAAAGAACACTAACACCCTAACAACAAACAACACTAACCCCCTAACAACAAACACTAACCCCCAAACAACAAACAACCCTAACCCCTAAAAACCAAAAACACTAACCCACTAACAACAAACAACCCTAAACCACTAACAACAAACAACCCTAACACCCTAACAACAAACAACACTAAAACTCTAACAACAAACAACCCTAAACCCCTAACATCAAACAACACTGACCCCCTAACAACACAAAACACTAACCCCCTAACAACAAACAACACTAACACCCTAACAACAAAAACCACTAAACCCCAACAAGAAACAACCCTAAACCCCTAACAACAAACACTAACCCCCTAACAACAAACAACACTAAACCCCTAACAAGAAACTACCCTAACCCCGTAACAACAAACAACACTAACCCGGTAACAACAAACAACCCTAACCCCAAAACAACAAACAACCCTAACCCCCTAACAACAAACAATCCTAACCCCCGAACAACCAACAACACTAACCCCCTAACCACAGTATACACTAACACCCTAACAACAAAAACCACTAAACCCCTACAAGAAACAACCCTAAACCCCTAACAACAAACAACCCTAAACCCCTAGCATCAAAGAACACTAACACCCTAACAACAATCCTAGCCCCCTAACAACAAACACTAACCCCCAAACAACAAACAACCCTAACCCCTAAAAACCAAAAACACTAACACACTAACAACAAACAACTCTAACCCACTAACAACAAACAACCCTAACCCCCTAACAACAAACAACCCTAAACCCCTAACATCGAACAACACTAACCTCCTAACAACACAAAACACTAACACCCTAACAACAAACAACACTAACACCCTAACAACAAAAACCACTAAACCCCAACAAGAAACAACCCTAAACCCCTAACAACAAACACTAACCCCCTAACAATAAACAACACTAAACCCCTAACAAGAATCTACCCTAACCCCGTAACAACAAAGAACACTAACACCCTAACAACAAAAACCAATAAACCCCAACAAGAAACAACCCTAAAACCCTAACAACAAACAACACTAACCCCCTAACAACAAACAACCCTAACCAAACAACAAACAAACCTAACCCACTAACAACAAACAACACTAACACCCTAACAACAAACAACCCTAACCCCTAACAACAAACAACACTAACACCCTAACAACAAACAACACTAGCACCCTAACAACAAGAACCACTAAACCCCAACAAGAAACAACCCTAAAACCCTAACAACAAACACTAACCCCCTAACAATAAACAACACTAAACCCCTAACAAGAAACTACCCTAACCCCGTAACAACAAACAACACTAACCCCGTAACAACAAACAACCCTAACCCCCAAACAACAAACAACCCTAACCCCCTAACAACAAACAATCCTAACCCCCGAACAACCAACAACACTAACCCCCTAACCACAGTATACACTAACACCCTAACAACAAAAACCACTAAACCCCTACAAGAAACAACCCTAAACGCCTAACAACAAACAACACTAACCCCCTAACAACAAACAACCCTAACCAAACAACAAAAAACCCTAACCCACTAACAACAAACAACACTAACACCCTAACAACAAACAACCCTAACCCCCTAACAACAAACAACAGTAACACCCTAACCAGAAAGAACCCTAACCCCCTAACAAGAAACAACACTAACCCCAAACAACAAACACCCCTAAACCCCTAACATCAAAGAACACTAACACCCTAACAACAAACAACACTAACCCCCTAACAACAAACACTAACCCCCAAACAACAAACAACCCTAACCCCTAAAAACCAAAAACACTAACCCACTAACAACAAACAACCCTAAACCACTAACAACAAACAACCCTAACACCCTAACAACAAACAACACTAAAACTCTAACAACAAACAACCCTAAACCCCTAACATCAAACAACACTGACCCCCTAACAACACAAAACACTAACCCCCTAACAACAAACAACACTAACACCCTAACAACAAACAACACTAACACCCTAACAACAAAAACCACTAAACCCCAACAAGAAACAACCCTAAACCCCTAACAACAAACACTAACCCCCTAACAACAAACAACACTAAACCCCTAACAAGAAACTACCCTAACCCCGTAACAACAAACAACACTAACCCGGTAACAACAAACAACCCTAACCCCCAAACAACAAACAACCCTAACCCCCTAAAAACAAACAATCCTAACCCCCGAACAACGAACAACACTAACCCCCTAACCACAATAAACACTAACACCCGAACAACAAAAACCACTATACCCCAACAAGAAACAACCCTAAACCCCTAACAACAAACAACACTAACACCCTAACAACAAAAACCACTAAACCCCAACAAGAAACAACCCTAAAACCCTAACAACAAACAACACTAACCCCCTAACAACAAACAACCCTAAACCCCTAACATCAAAGAACACTAACACCCTAACAACAAACAACCCTAACCCCCTAACAACAAACACTAACCCCCAAACAACAAACAACCCTAAAACCCTAAAAGCAAACAACACTAAACCCCTAAAAACAAACAACACTAAGCCCCTAACAACAAACAACACTAACACCCGAACAACAAACACCACTAAACCCCAACAAGAAACAACCCTAAGCCCCTAACAACAAACAACACTAACCCCCTAACAAGAAACAACCCTAAACCCCTAACAACAAACAACACTAACCCCCTAACAACAAACAACACTAACACCCTAACAACAACCAACCCTAACCCCCTAAGAACAAACAACACTAACGCCCTAAGAAGAAACAACACTAACCCCCAGCAACGAACAATACTAACCCCCTAACAACACAAATCCTAACCTCTTATCAACAAACAACCCTAACCCACTAACAACAAACAACCCTAACACCCTAACAACAAACAACACTAACCCCCTAACAACAAACAACCCTAAACCCCTAACATCAAAGAACACTAACACCCTAACAACAAACAACCCTAGCCCCCTAACAACAAACACTAACCCCCAAACAACAAACAACCCTAACCCCTAAAAACCAAAAACACTAACCCACTAACAACAAACAACCCTAACCCACTAACAACAAACAACCCTAACCCCCTAACAACAAACAATCCTAAACCCCTAACATCAAACAAAACTAACCTCCTAACAACACAAAACACTAACACCCTAACAACAAACAACACTAACACCCTAACAACAAAAACCACTAACCCCCAACAAGAAACAACCCTAACACCATAACAACAAACAACACTAACCCCCTAACAACAAACAACCCTAAACCCCTAACATCAAAGAACACTAACACCCTAACAAGAAACAACCCTAGCCCCCTAACAACAAACACTAACCCCCAAACAACAAACAACCCTAACCCCTAAAAACCAAAAACACTAACCCACTAACAACAAACAACCCTAACCCACTAACAACAAACAACCCTAACCCCCTAACAACAAACAACCGTAAACCCCTAACATCAAACGACACTAACCTCCTAACAACACAAAACACTAACACCCTAACAACAAACAACACTAACCCCCTAACAAGAAACACTAACCCCCAAACAACAAACAACCCTAACCCCTAAAAACCAAAAACACTAACACACTAACAATAAACAACTCTAACCCACTAACAACAAACAACCCTAACACCCTAACAACAAACAACACTAAAACTCTAACAACAAACAACCCTAAACCCCTAACATCAAACAACACTGACCCCCTAACAACACAAAACACTAACCCCCTAACAACAAACAACACTAACACCCTAACAACAAAAACCACTAAACCCCAACAAGAAACAACCCTAAACCCCTAACAACAAACACTAACCCCCTAACAACAAACAACACTAAACCCCTAACAAGAAACTACCCTAACCCCGTAACAACAAACAACACTAACCCGGTAACAACAAACAACCCTAACCCCCAAACAACAAACAACCCTAACCCCCTAAAAACAAACAATCCTAACCCCCGAACAACGAACAACACTAACCCCCTAACCACAATAAACACTAACACCCGAACAACAAAAACCACTATACCCCAACAAGAAACTACCCTAAACCCGTAACAACAAACAATACTAACCCCCTAACAAGAAACAACCCTAAACCCCTAACAACAAACAACACTAACCCCCTGAAAACAAACAACACTAACACCCTAACAACAACCAACCCTAACCCCCTAAGAACAAACAACACTAACGCCCTAAGAAGAAACAACACTAACCCCCAGCAACGAACAATACTAACCCCCTAACAACACAAAACCTAACCTCTTATCAACAAACAACCCTAACCCACTAACAACAAACAACCCTAACACCCTAACAACAAACAACACTAACCCCCTAACAACAAACAACCCTAAACCCCTAGCATCAAAGAACACTAACACCCTAACAACAAACAATCCTAGCCCCCTAACAACAAACACTAACCCCCAAACAACAAACAACCCTAACCCCTAAAAACCAAAAACACTAACACACTAACAACAAACAACTCTAACCCACTAACAACAAACAACCCTAACCCCCTAACAACAAACAACCCTAAACCCCTAACATCAAACAACACTAACCTCCTAACAACACAAAACACTAACACCCTAACAACAAACAACACTAACACCCTAACAACAAAAACCACTAAACCCCAACAAGAAACAACCCTAAACCCCTAACAACAAACACTAACCCCCTAACAATAAACAACACTAAACCCCTAACAAGAATCTACCCTAACCCCGTAACAACAAACAACACTAACACCCTAACAACAAAAACCAATAAACCCCAACAAGAAACAACCCTAAAACCCTAACAACAAACAACACTAACCCCCTAACAACAAACAACCCTAACCAAACAACAAACACACCTAACCCACTAACAACAAACAACACTAACACCCGAACAACAAACAACCCTAACCCCCTAACAACAAACAACACTAACACCCTAACAACAAACAACCCTAACCCCCTAACAACAAAAAACACTAACCCCATAACAACAAACAACCTTAAACCCCTAACATCAAAGAACACTAACACCCTAACAACAAACAACCCTAACCCCCTAACAACAAACACTAACCCCCAAACAACAAACAACCCTAACCCCGAAAAACCAAAAACACTAATCCACCAACAACAAACAACCCTAACCCACTAACAACAAACAACCCTAACCCCCTAACAACAAACAACCCTAAACCCCTAACATCAAACAACACTAACCTCCTAACAACACAAAACACTAACACCCTAACAACAAACAACACTAACACCCTAACAACAAAAACCACTAAACCCCAACAAGAAACAACCCTAAACCCCTAACAACAAACACTAACTCTCTAACAATAAACAACACTAAACCCCTAACAAGAAACTACCCTAACCACGTAACAACAAACAACACTAACCCCGTAAAAACAAACAACCCTAACCCCGAAACAACAAACAACCCTAACCCCCTAACAACAAACAATCCTAACCCCCGAACAACCAACAACACTAACCCCCTAACCTCAGTATACACTAACAACCAAACAACAAAAACCACTAATCCCCTACAAGAAACAACCCTAAACCCCTAACAACAAACACTAACCCCCTAACAATAAACAACACTAAACCCCTAACAAGAAACTACCCTAACCCCGTAACAACAAACAACACTAACCCCGTAACAACAAACAACCCTAACCCCCAAACAACAAACAACCCTAACCCCCTAACAACAAACAATCCTAACCCCCGAACAACCAACAACACTAACCCCCTAACCACAGTATACACTAACACCCTAACAACAAAAACCACTAAACCCCAACAAGAAACAACCCTAAACGCCTAACAACAAACAACACTAACCCCCTAACAACAAACAACCCTAACCAAACAACAAAAAACCCTAACCCACTAACAACAAACAACACTAACACCCTAACAACAAACAACCCTAACCCCCTAACAACAAACAACAGTAACACCCTAACCAGAAAGAACCCTAACCCCCTAACAAGAAACAACACTAACCCCCAACAACAAACAACCCTAAACCCCTAACATCAAAGAACACTAACACCCTAACAACAAACAACACTAACCCCCTAACAACAAACACTAACCCCCAAACAACAAACAACCCTAACCCCTAAAAACCAAAAACACTAACCCACTAACAACAAACAACCCTAAACCACTAACAACAAACAACCCTAACACCCTAACAACAAACAACACTAAAACTCTAACAACAAACAACCCTAAACCCCTAACATCAAACAACACTGACCCCCTAACAACACAAAACACTAACCCCCTAACAACAAACAACACTAACACCCTAACAACAAAAACCACTAAACCCCAACAAGAAACAACCCTAAACCCCTAACAACAAACACTAACCCCCTAACAACAAACAACACTAAACCCCTAACAAGAAACTACCCTAACCCCGTAACAACAAACAACACTAACCCGGTAACAACAAACAACCCTAACCCCAAAACAACAAACAACCCTAACCCCCTAACAACAAACAATCCTAACCCCCGAACAACCAACAACACTAACCCCCTAACCACAGTATACACTAACACCCTAACAACAAAAACCACTAAACCCCTACAAGAAACAACCCTAAACCCCTAACAACAAACAACCCTAAACCCCTAGCATCAAAGAACACTAACACCCTAACAACAATCCTAGCCCCCTAACAACAAACACTAACCCCCAAACAACAAACAACCCTAACCCCTAAAAACCAAAAACACTAACACACTAACAACAAACAACTCTAACCCACTAACAACAAACAACCCTAACCCCCTAACAACAAACAACCCTAAACCCCTAACATCGAACAACACTAACCTCCTAACAACACAAAACACTAACACCCTAACAACAAACAACACTAACACCCTAACAACAAAAACCACTAAACCCCAACAAGAAACAACCCTAAACCCCTAACAACAAACACTAACCCCCTAACAATAAACAACACTAAACCCCTAACAAGAATCTACCCTAACCCCGTAACAACAAAGAACACTAACACCCTAACAACAAAAACCAATAAACCCCAACAAGAAACAACCCTAAAACCCTAACAACAAACAACACTAACCCCCTAACAACAAACAACCCTAACCAAACAACAAACAAACCTAACCCACTAACAACAAACAACACTAACACCCTAACAACAAACAACCCTAACCCCTAACAACAAACAACACTAACACCCTAACAACAAACAACACTAGCACCCTAACAACAAGAACCACTAAACCCCAACAAGAAACAACCCTAAAACCCTAACAACAAACACTAACCCCCTAACAATAAACAACACTAAACCCCTAACAAGAAACTACCCTAACCCCGTAACAACAAACAACACTAACCCCGTAACAACAAACAACCCTAACCCCCAAACAACAAACAACCCTAACCCCCTAACAACAAACAATCCTAACCCCCGAACAACCAACAACACTAACCCCCTAACCACAGTATACACTAACACCCTAACAACAAAAACCACTAAACCCCTACAAGAAACAACCCTAAACGCCTAACAACAAACAACACTAACCCCCTAACAACAAACAACCCTAACCAAACAACAAAAAACCCTAACCCACTAACAACAAACAACACTAACACCCTAACAACAAACAACCCTAACCCCCTAACAACAAACAACAGTAACACCCTAACCAGAAAGAACCCTAACCCCCTAACAAGAAACAACACTAACCCCAAACAACAAACACCCCTAAACCCCTAACATCAAAGAACACTAACACCCTAACAACAAACAACACTAACCCCCTAACAACAAACACTAACCCCCAAACAACAAACAACCCTAACCCCTAAAAACCAAAAACACTAACCCACTAACAACAAACAACCCTAAACCACTAACAACAAACAACCCTAACACCCTAACAACAAACAACACTAAAACTCTAACAACAAACAACCCTAAACCCCTAACATCAAACAACACTGACCCCCTAACAACACAAAACACTAACCCCCTAACAACAAACAACACTAACACCCTAACAACAAACAACACTAACACCCTAACAACAAAAACCACTAAACCCCAACAAGAAACAACCCTAAACCCCTAACAACAAACACTAACCCCCTAACAACAAACAACACTAAACCCCTAACAAGAAACTACCCTAACCCCGTAACAACAAACAACACTAACCCGGTAACAACAAACAACCCTAACCCCCAAACAACAAACAACCCTAACCCCCTAAAAACAAACAATCCTAACCCCCGAACAACGAACAACACTAACCCCCTAACCACAATAAACACTAACACCCGAACAACAAAAACCACTATACCCCAACAAGAAACAACCCTAAACCCCTAACAACAAACAACACTAACACCCTAACAACAAAAACCACTAAACCCCAACAAGAAACAACCCTAAAACCCTAACAACAAACAACACTAACCCCCTAACAACAAACAACCCTAAACCCCTAACATCAAAGAACACTAACACCCTAACAACAAACAACCCTAACCCCCTAACAACAAACACTAACCCCCAAACAACAAACAACCCTAAAACCCTAAAAGCAAACAACACTAAACCCCTAAAAACAAACAACACTAAGCCCCTAACAACAAACAACACTAACACCCGAACAACAAACACCACTAAACCCCAACAAGAAACAACCCTAAGCCCCTAACAACAAACAACACTAACCCCCTAACAAGAAACAACCCTAAACCCCTAACAACAAACAACACTAACCCCCTAACAACAAACAACACTAACACCCTAACAACAACCAACCCTAACCCCCTAAGAACAAACAACACTAACGCCCTAAGAAGAAACAACACTAACCCCCAGCAACGAACAATACTAACCCCCTAACAACACAAATCCTAACCTCTTATCAACAAACAACCCTAACCCACTAACAACAAACAACCCTAACACCCTAACAACAAACAACACTAACCCCCTAACAACAAACAACCCTAAACCCCTAACATCAAAGAACACTAACACCCTAACAACAAACAACCCTAGCCCCCTAACAACAAACACTAACCCCCAAACAACAAACAACCCTAACCCCTAAAAACCAAAAACACTAACCCACTAACAACAAACAACCCTAACCCACTAACAACAAACAACCCTAACCCCCTAACAACAAACAATCCTAAACCCCTAACATCAAACAAAACTAACCTCCTAACAACACAAAACACTAACACCCTAACAACAAACAACACTAACACCCTAACAACAAAAACCACTAACCCCCAACAAGAAACAACCCTAACACCATAACAACAAACAACACTAACCCCCTAACAACAAACAACCCTAAACCCCTAACATCAAAGAACACTAACACCCTAACAAGAAACAACCCTAGCCCCCTAACAACAAACACTAACCCCCAAACAACAAACAACCCTAACCCCTAAAAACCAAAAACACTAACCCACTAACAACAAACAACCCTAACCCACTAACAACAAACAACCCTAACCCCCTAACAACAAACAACCGTAAACCCCTAACATCAAACGACACTAACCTCCTAACAACACAAAACACTAACACCCTAACAACAAACAACACTAACACCCTAACAACAAAAACCACTAAACCCCAACAAGAAACAACCCTAAACCCCTAACAACAAACACTAACCCCCTAACAACAAACAACACTAAACCCCTAACAAGAAACTAACCTAACCCCGTAACAACAAACACTAACCCCGTAACAACAAACAACCCTAACCCCCAAACAACAAACAACCCTAACCCCCTAACAACAAACAATCCTAACCCCCGAACAACCAACAACACTAACCCCCTAACCACAATAAAGACTAACACCCTAACAACAAAAACCACTAAACCCCAACAAGAAACAACCCTAAACCCGTAACAACAAACAACACTAACCCCCTAACAACAAACAACCCTAACCAAACAACAAACAAACCTAACCCACTAACAACAAACAACACTAACACCCTAACACAAACAACCCTAACCCCTAACAACAAACAACACTAACACCCTAACAACAAACAACCCTAACCCCCTAACAACAAACAACACTAACCCCCTAACAACAAACAACCCTAAATCCCTAACATCAAAGAACACTAACCCCCTAACAACACAAAACACTAACACCCTAACAACAAACACTAACCCCCAAACAACAAACAACCCTAACCCCTAAAAACCAAAAACCCTAACCCACTAACAACAAACAACCCTAACCCCCTAACAACAAACAACACTAACACCCTAACAACAAACAACACTAACCCCCTAACAACAACCCTAACCAAACAACAAACAAACCTAACCCACTAACAACAAACAACACTAACACCCTAACAACAAACAACCCTAACCCCTAACAACAAACAACACTAACACCCTAACAACAAGAACCACTAAACCCCAACAAGGAACAACCCTAAAACCCTAACAACAAACACTAACCCCCTAACAATAAACAACACTAAACCCCTAACAAGAAACTACCCTAACCCCGTAACAACAAACAACACTAACCCCGTAACAACAAACAACCCTAACCCCCAAACAACAAACAACCCTAACCCCCTAACAACAAACAATCCTAACCCCCGAACAACCAACAACACTAACCCCCTAACCACAGTATACACTAACACCCTAACAACAAAAACCACTAAACCCCTACAAGAAACAACCCTAAACCCCTAACAACAAACAACACTAACCCCCTAACAACAAACAACCCTAACCAAACAACAAAAAAACCTAACCCACTAACAACAAACAACACTAACAACCTGACAACAAACAACCCTAACCCCCTAACAACAAACAACAGTAACACCCTAACCAGAAACAACCCTAACCCCCTAACAACAAACAACTCTAACCCCCAACAACAAACAACCCTAAACCCCTAACATCAAACAACACTAACACCCTAACAGCAAACAACACAAATCCCCTAACAACAAACACTAACCCCCAAACAACAAACAACCCTAACCCCTAAAAACCAAAAACACTAACCCACTAACAACAAACAACCCTAAACCACTAAAAACAAACAACCCTAACACCCTATCAAGAAACAACACTAAAACTCTAACAACAAACAACCCTAAACCCCTAACATCAAACAACACTAACCCCCTAACAACACAAAACACTAACACCCTAACAACAAACAACACTAACACCCTAACAACAAAAACCACTAAACCCCAACAAGAAACAACCCTAAACCCCTAACAACAAACACTAACCCCCTAACAACAAACAACACTAAACCCCTAACAAAAAACTACCCTAACCCCGTAACAACAAACAACACTAACACCCTAAAAACAAACAATCCTAACCCCCGAACAACGAGCAACACTAACCCCCTAACCACAATAAACACTAACACCCGAACAACAAAAACCACTATACCCCAACAAGAAACAACCCTAAACCCCTAACAACAAACAACAGTAACACCCTAACAACAAAAACCACTAAACCCCAACAAGAAACAACCCTAAAACCCTAGCAACAAACAACACTAACCCCCTAACAACAAACAACCCTAACCCCCTAACAACAAACAACACTAACACCCTAACAACAACAACCCTAACCCCCTAACAACAAACAACACTAACCCCATAACAACAAACAACCCTAAACCCCTAACATGAAAGAACACTAACACCCTAAAAACAAACAACCCTAACTCCCTAACAACAAACACTAACCCCCAAACAACAAACAACCCTAACCCCTAAAAACCAAAAACACTAACCCACTAACAACAAACAACCCAAACCCACTAACAACAAACAACCCTAACCCCCTAACAACAAACAACCCTAAACCCCTATCATCAAACAACACTAACCCCCTAACCACAATAAACACTAACACCCGAACAACAAAAACCACTATACCCCAACAAGAAACAACCCTAAACCCCTAACAACAAACAACACTAACACCCTAACAACAAAAACCACTAAACCCCGACAAGAAACAACCCTAAGCCCCTAACAACAAACACTAACCCCCAAACAACAAACAACCCTAAAACCCTAAAAGCAAACAACACTAAACCCCTAAAAACAAACAACACTAAGCCCCTAACAACAAACAACACTAACACCCGAACAACAAACACCACTAAATCCCAACAAGAAACAACCCTAAGCCCCTAACAACAAACAACACTAACCCCCTAACAAGAAACAACCCTAAACCCCTAACAACAAACAACACTAACCCCCTAACAACAAACAACACTAACACCCTAACAACAACCAACCCTAACCCCCTAAGAACAAACAACACTAACGCCCTAAGAAGAAACAACACTATCCCCCAGCAACAAACAATACTAACCCCCTAAGAACACAAAACCTAACCTCTTATCAACAAACAACCCTAACCCACTAACAACAAACACCCTTACACCCTAACAACAAACAACACTAACCCCCTAACAACAAACAACCCTAAACCCCTAACATCAAAGAACACTAACACCCTAACAACAAACAACCCTAGCCCCCTAACAACAAACACTAACCCCCAAACAACAAACAACCCTAACCCCTAAAAACCAAAAACACTAACCCACGAACAACAAACAACCCTAACCCACTAACAAAAAACAACCCTAACCCCGTAACAACAAACAACCCTAAACCCCTAACATCAAACAACACTAACCTCCTAACAACACAAAACACTAACACCCTAACAACAATCAACACTAACACCGTAACAACAAAAACCACTAAACCCCAACAAGAAACAACCCTAAACCCCTAACAACAAACACTAACCCCCTAACAATAAACAACACTAAACCCCTAACAAGGAAATACCCTAACCCCGTAACAACAAACAACACTAACCCCGTAACAACAAACAACCCTAACCCCCAAACAACAAACAACCCTAACCCCCTAACAACAAACAACCCTAACCAAACAACAAAAAACCCTAACCCACTAACAACAAACAACACTAACACCCTAACAACAAACAACCCTAACCACCTAACAACAAACAACACTAACACCCTAACCAGAAACAACCCTAACCCCCTAACAACAAACAACACTAACCCCCTAACAACAAACAACGCTAAACCCCTAACATCAAAGAACACTAACACCCTAACAACATACAACCCTAACCCCCTAACAACAAACACTAACCCCCAAACAACAAACAACCCTAACCCCTAAAAACCAAAAACACTAACGGACTAACAACAAACAACCCTAACAAACTAACAACAAACAACCCTAACACCCTAACAACAAACAACAATAACCCCCTAACAACAAACAACCCTAAACCCCTAACATCAAACAACACTAACCCTCTAACAACACAAAACACTAACACCTTAACAACAAACAACACTAAAACCCTAACAACAAAAACCACTAAACCCCAACAAGAAACAACCCTAAACCCCTAACAACAAACACTAACCCCCTAACAACAAACAACACTAAACCCCTAACAAGAAACTACCCTAACCCCGTAACAACAAACAACACTAACCCCGTAACAACAAACAACCCTAACCCCCAAACAACAAACAACCCTAACCCCCTAACAACAAACAATCCTAATCCCCGAACAATGAACAACACTAACCCCCTAAGCACAATAAACACTAACACCCAAACAACAAAAACCACTAAACCCCAACAAGAAACAACCCTAAACCCCTAACAACAAACAACACTAACCCGCTAACAACAAACAACCCTAACCAAACAACAAACAAACCTAAACCACTAACAACAAACAACACTATCACGCGAACAACAAACAACCCTAACCCCCTAACAACAAACAACACTAACACCCTAACAACAAAAACCAATAAACCCCAACAAGAAACAACCCTAAAACCCTAACAACAAACAACACTAACCCCCTAACAACAAACAACCCTAACCAAACAACAAAAAACCCTAACCCACTAACAACAAACAACACTAACACCCGAACAACAAACAACCCTAACCCCCTAACAACAAACAACACTAACACCCTAACAACAAACAACCCTAACCCCATAACAACAAACAACCCTAAACCCCTAACATCAAAGAACACTAACACCCTAACAACAAACAACCCTAACCCCCTAACAACAAACACTAACCCCCAAACAACAAACAACCCTAAAACCCTAAAAGCAAACAACACTAAACCCCTAAAAACACACAACACTAAGCCCCTAACAACAAACAACACTAACACCCGAACAACAAACACCACTAAACCCCAACAAGAAACAACCCTAAGCCCCTAACAACAAACAACACTAACCCCCTAACAAGAAACAACCTTAAACCCCTAACAACAAACAACACTAACCCCCTGACAACAAACAACACTAACACCCTAACAACAACCAACCCTAACCCCCTAAGAACAAACAACACTAACGCCCTAAGAAGAAACAACACTAACCCCCAGCAACGAACAATACTAACCCCCTAACAACACAAAACCTAACCTCTTATCAACAAACAACCCTAACCCACTAACAACAAACAACCCTAACACCCTAACAACAAACAACACTAACCCCCTAACAACAAACAACCCTAAACCCCTAGCATCAAAGAACACTAACACCCTAACAACAAACAATCCTAGCCCCCTAACAACAAACACTAACCCCCAAACAACAAACAGCCCTAACCCCTAAAAACCAAAAACACTAACACACTAACAACAAACAACTCTAACCCACTAACAACAAACAACCCTAACCCCCTAACAACAAACAACCCTAAACCCCTAACATCAAACAACACTAACCTCCTAACAACACAAAACACTAACACCCTAACAACAAACAACACTAACACCCTAACAACAAAAACCACTAAACCCCAACAAGAAACAACCCTAAACCCCTAACAACAAACACTAACCCCCTAACAATAAACAACACTAAACCCCTAACAAGAATCTACCCTAACCCCGTAACAACAAACAACACTAACACCCTAACAACAAAAACCAATAAACCCCAACAAGAAACAACCCTAAAACCCTAACAACAAACAACACTAACCCCCTAACAACAAACAACCCTAACCAAACAACAAACACACCTAACCCACTAAAAACAAACAACACTAACACCCGAACAACAAACAACCCTAACCCCCTAACAACAAACAACACTAACACCCTAACAACAAACAACCCTAACTCCCTAACAACAAAAAACACTAACCCCATAACAACAAACAACCTTAAACCCCTAACATCAAAGAACACTAACACCCTAACAACAAACAACCCTAACCCCCTAACAACAAACACTAACCCCCAAACAACAAACAACCCTAAAACCCTAAAAGCAAACAACACTAAACCCCTAAAAACAAACACTAAGCCCCTAACAACAAACAACACTAACACCCGAACAACAAACACCACTAAACCCCAACAAGAAACAACCCTAAGCCCCTAACAACAAACAACACTAACCCCCTAACAAGAAACAACCCTAAACCCCTAACAACAAACAACACTAACCCCCTAACAACAAACAACACTAACACCCTAACAACAACCAAACCTAACCCCCTAAGAACAAACAACACTAATGCCCTAAGAAGAAACAACACTAACCCCCAGCAACGAACAATATTAACCCCCTAACAACACAAAACCTAACCTCTTACCAACAAACAACCCTAACCCACTAACAACAAACAACCCTAACACCCTAACAACAAACAACACTAACCCCCTAACAACAAACAACCCTAAACCCCAACATCAAAGAACACTAACACCCTAACAACAAACAATCCTAGCCCCCTAACAACAAACACTAACCCCCAAACAACAAACAACCCTAACCCCTAAAAACCAAAAACACTAACCCACTAACAACAATCAACCCTAACCCACTAACAACAAACAACCCTAACCCCCTAACAACAAACAACCCTAAACCCCTATCATCAAACAACACTAACCCCCTAACCACAATAAACACTAACACCCGAATAACAAAAACCACTATATCCCCACAAGAAACAACCCTAAACCCCTAACAACAAACAACACTAACACCCTAACAACAAAAACCACTAAACCCCAACAAGAAACAACCCTAAACCCCTAACAACAAACACTAACCCCCTAACAATAAACAACACTAAACCCCTAACAAGAAACTACCCTAACCCCGTAACAACAAACAACACTAACACCCTAACAACAAAAACCAATAAACCCCAACAAGAAACAACCCTATAACCCTAACAACAAACAACACTAACCCCCTAACAACAAACAACCCTAACCAAACAACAAACAAACCTAACCCACTAACAACAAACAACACTAACACCCGAACAACAAACAACCCTAACCCCCTCACAACAAACAACACTAACACCCTAACAACAAACAACCCTAACCCCCTAACAACAAACAACACTAACCCCATAACAACAAACAACCTTAAACCCCTAACATCAAAGAACACTAACACCCTAACAACAAACAACCCTAACCCCCTAACAACAAACACTAACCCCCAAACAACAAACAACCCTAAAACCCTAAAAGCAAACAACACTAAACCCCTAAAAACAAACAACACTAAGCCCCTAACAACAAACAACACTAACACCCGAACAACAAACACCACTAAACCCCAACAAGAAACAACCCTAAGCCCCTAACAACAAACAACACTAACCCCCTAACAAGAAACAACCCTAAACCCCTAACAACAAACAACACTAACCCCCTAACAACAAACAACACTAACACCCTAACAACAACCAACCCTAACCCCCTAAGAACAAACAACACTAATGCCCTAAGAAGAAACAACACTAACCCCCAGCAACGAGCAATACTAACCCCCTAACAACACAAATCCTAACCTCTTATCAACAAACAACCCTAACCCACTAACAACAAACAACCCTAACACCCTAAGAACAAACAACACTAACCCCCTAACAACAAACAACCCTAAACCCCTAACATCAAAGAACACTAACACCCTAACAACAAACAATCCTAGCCCCTAACAACAAACACTAACCCCCAAACAACAAACAACCCTAACCCCTAAAAACCAAAAACACTAACCCACGAACAACAAACAACCCTAACCCACTAACAACAAACAACCCTAACCCCCTAACAACAAACAACCCTAAACCCCTATCATCAAACAACACTAACCTCCTAACCACAATAAACACTAACACCCGAACAACAAAAACCACTATACCCCAACAAGAAACAACCCTAAACCCCTAACAACAAACAACACTAACACCCTAACAACAAAAACCACTAAACCCCAACAAGAAACAACCCTAAAACCCTAACAACAAACAACACTAACCCCCTAACAACAAACAACCCTAACCCAACAACAAACAAACCTAACCCACTAACAACAAACAACACTAACACCCGAACAACAAACAACCCTAACCCCCTAACAACAAACAACACTAACACCCTAACAACAAACAACCCTAACCCCTAACAACAAACAACACTAACCCCATAACAACAAACAACCCTAAACCCCTAACATCAAAGAACACTAACACCCTAACAACAAACAACCCTAACCCCCTAACAACAAACACTAACCCCCAAACAACAAACAACCCTAAAACCCTAAAAGCAAACAACACTAAACCCCTAAAAACAAACAACACTAAGCCCCTAACAACAAACAACACTAACCCCCTAACAACAAACAACCCTAAACCCCTAGCATCAAAGAACACTAACACCCTAACAACAAACAATCCTAGCCCCCTAACAACAAACACTAACCCCCAAACAACAAACAGCCCTAACCCCTAAAAACCAAAAACACTAACACACTAACAACAAACAACTCTAACCCACTAACAACAAACAACCCTAACCCCCTAACAACAAACAACCCTAAACCCCTAACATCAAACAACACTAACCTCCTAACAACACAAAACACTAACACCCTAACAACAAACAACACTAACACCCTAACAACAAAAACCACTAAACCCCAACAAGAAACAACCCTAAACCCCTAACAACAAACACTAACCCCCTAACAATAAACAACACTAAACCCCTAACAAGAATCTACCCTAACCCCGTAACAACAAACAACACTAACACCCTAACAACAAAAACCAATAAACCCCAACAAGAAACAACCCTAAAACCCTAACAACAAACAACACTAACCCCCTAACAACAAACAACCCTAACCAAACAACAAACACACCTAACCCACTAAAAACAAACAACACTAACACCCGAACAACAAACAACCCTAACCCCCTAACAACAAACAACACTAACACCCTAACAACAAACAACCCTAACTCCCTAACAACAAAAAACACTAACCCCATAACAACAAACAACCTTAAACCCCTAACATCAAAGAACACTAACACCCTAACAACAAACAACCCTAACCCCCTAACAACAAACACTAACCCCCAAACAACAAACAACCCTAAAACCCTAAAAGCAAACAACACTAAACCCCTAAAAACAAACACTAAGCCCCTAACAACAAACAACACTAACACCCGAACAACAAACACCACTAAACCCCAACAAGAAACAACCCTAAGCCCCTAACAACAAACAACACTAACCCCCTAACAAGAAACAACCCTAAACCCCTAACAACAAACAACACTAACCCCCTAACAACAAACAACACTAACACCCTAACAACAACCAAACCTAACCCCCTAAGAACAAACAACACTAATGCCCTAAGAAGAAACAACACTAACCCCCAGCAACGAACAATATTAACCCCCTAACAACACAAAACCTAACCTCTTACCAACAAACAACCCTAACCCACTAACAACAAACAACCCTAACACCCTAACAACAAACAACACTAACCCCCTAACAACAAACAACCCTAAACCCCAACATCAAAGAACACTAACACCCTAACAACAAACAATCCTAGCCCCCTAACAACAAACACTAACCCCCAAACAACAAACAACCCTAACCCCTAAAAACCAAAAACACTAACCCACTAACAACAATCAACCCTAACCCACTAACAACAAACAACCCTAACCCCCTAACAACAAACAACCCTAAACCCCTATCATCAAACAACACTAACCCCCTAACCACAATAAACACTAACACCCGAATAACAAAAACCACTATATCCCCACAAGAAACAACCCTAAACCCCTAACAACAAACAACACTAACACCCTAACAACAAAAACCACTAAACCCCAACAAGAAACAACCCTAAACCCCTAACAACAAACACTAACCCCCTAACAATAAACAACACTAAACCCCTAACAAGAAACTACCCTAACCCCGTAACAACAAACAACACTAACACCCTAACAACAAAAACCAATAAACCCCAACAAGAAACAACCCTATAACCCTAACAACAAACAACACTAACCCCCTAACAACAAACAACCCTAACCAAACAACAAACAAACCTAACCCACTAACAACAAACAACACTAACACCCGAACAACAAACAACCCTAACCCCCTCACAACAAACAACACTAACACCCTAACAACAAACAACCCTAACCCCCTAACAACAAACAACACTAACCCCATAACAACAAACAACCTTAAACCCCTAACATCAAAGAACACTAACACCCTAACAACAAACAACCCTAACCCCCTAACAACAAACACTAACCCCCAAACAACAAACAACCCTAAAACCCTAAAAGCAAACAACACTAAACCCCTAAAAACAAACAACACTAAGCCCCTAACAACAAACAACACTAACACCCGAACAACAAACACCACTAAACCCCAACAAGAAACAACCCTAAGCCCCTAACAACAAACAACACTAACCCCCTAACAAGAAACAACCCTAAACCCCTAACAACAAACAACACTAACCCCCTAACAACAAACAACACTAACACCCTAACAACAACCAACCCTAACCCCCTAAGAACAAACAACACTAATGCCCTAAGAAGAAACAACACTAACCCCCAGCAACGAGCAATACTAACCCCCTAACAACACAAATCCTAACCTCTTATCAACAAACAACCCTAACCCACTAACAACAAACAACCCTAACACCCTAACAACAAACAACACTAACCCCCTAACAACAAACAACCCTAAACCCCTAACATCAAAGAACACTAACACCCTAACAACAAACAATCCTAGCCCCTAACAACAAACACTAACCCCCAAACAACAAACAACCCTAACCCCTAAAAACCAAAAACACTAACCCACGAACAACAAACAACCCTAACCCACTAACAACAAACAACCCTAACCCCCTAACAACAAACAACCCTAAACCCCTATCATCAAACAACACTAACCTCCTAACCACAATAAACACTAACACCCGAACAACAAAAACCACTATACCCCAACAAGAAACAACCCTAAACCCCTAACAACAAACAACACTAACACCCTAACAACAAAAACCACTAAACCCCAACAAGAAACAACCCTAAAACCCTAACAACAAACAACACTAACCCCCTAACAACAAACAACCCTAACCCAACAACAAACAAACCTAACCCACTAACAACAAACAACACTAACACCCGAACAACAAACAACCCTAACCCCCTAACAACAAACAACACTAACACCCTAACAACAAACAACCCTAACCCCTAACAACAAACAACACTAACCCCATAACAACAAACAACCCTAAACCCCTAACATCAAAGAACACTAACACCCTAACAACAAACAACCCTAACCCCCTAACAACAAACACTAACCCCCAAACAACAAACAACCCTAAAACCCTAAAAGCAAACAACACTAAACCCCTAAAAACAAACAACACTAAGCCCCTAACAACAAACAACACTAACACCCGAACAACAAACACCACTAAACCCCAACAAGAAACAACCCTAAGCCCCTAACAACAAACAACACTAACCCCCTAACAAGAAACAACCCTAAACCCCTAACAACAAACAACACTAACCCCCTAACAACAAACAACACTAACACCCTAACAACAACCAACCCTAACCCCCTAAGAACAAACAAAACTAACGCCCTAAGGAGAAACAACACTAACCCCCAGCAACGAACAATACTAACCCCCTAAGAACACAAAACCTAACCTCTTATCAACAAACAACCCTAACCCACTAACAACAAACAACCCTAACACCCTAACAACAAAGAACACTAACCCCCTAACAACAAACAACCCTAAACCCCTAACATCAAAGAACACTAACACCCTAACAACAAACAACCCTAGCCCCCTAACAACAAACACTAACCCCCAAACAACAAACAACCCTAAACCCTAAAAACCAAAAACACTAACCCACTAACAACAAACAACCCTAACCCACTAACAACAAACAACCCTAACCCCGTAACAACAAACAACCCTAAACCCCTAACATCAAACAACACTAACCTCCTAACAACCAACAACCCTAACCAAACAACAAACAAACCTAACCCACTAACAACAAACAATCCTAACCCCCGAACAACCAACAACACTAACCCCCTAACCACAGTATACACTAACACCCTAACAACAAAAACCACTAAACCCCTACAAGAAACAACCCTAAACCCCTAACAACAAACAACACTAACCCCCTAACAACCAACAACCCTAACCAAACAACAAACAAACCTAACCCACTAACAACAAACAACACTAACACCCTAACAACAAACAACCCTAACCCCCTAACGACAAACAACACTAACCCCCTAACAACAAACAACCCTAAATCCCTAGCATCAAAGAACACTAACCCCCTAACAACACAAAACACTAACACCCTAACAACAAACACTAACCCACAAACAACAAACAACCCTAACCCCTAAAAACCAAAAAAACTAAACCACTAACAACAAACAACCCTAGCTCACTAACAACAAAGAACCCTAACACCCTAACAACAAACAACACTAACCCCCTAACAACAAACAACCCTAAACCCCTAACATCAAAGAACACTAACACCCTAACAACAAACACTAACCCCCAAACAACAAACACTAACCCCCAAACAACAACCAACCCTAACCCCTAAAAACCAAAAACACTAACCCACTAACAACAAACAACCCTAACCCACTAACAACGAACAACACTAACCCCCTAACCACAATAAACACTAACACCCGAACAACAAAAACCACTATACCCCAACAAGAAACAACCCTAAACCCCTAACAACAAACAACACTAACACCCTAACAACAAAAACCACTAAACCCCAACAAGAAACAACCCTAAAACCCTAACAACAAACAACACTAACCCCCTAACAACAAACAACCCTAACCAAACAACAAACAAACCTAACCCACTAACAACAAACAACACTAACACCCGAACAACAAACAACCCTACCCCCCTAACAACAAACAACACTAACACCCTAACAACAAACAACCCTAACCCCCTAACAACAAACAACACTAACCCCATAACAACAAACAACCCTAAACCCCTAACATCAAAGAACACTAACACCCTAACAACAAACAACCCTAACCCCCTAACAACAAACACTAACCCCCAAACAACAAACAACCCTAAAACCCTAAAAGCAAACAACACTAAACCCCTAAAAACAAACAACACTAAGCCCCTAACAACAAACAACACTAACACCCGAACAACAAACACCACTAAACCCCAACAAGAAACAACCCTAAGCCCCTAACAACAAACAACACTAACCCCCTCACAAGAAACAACCCTAAACCCCTAACAACAAACAACACTAACCCCCTAACA
Organism: Elephas maximus indicus; assembly: GCF_024166365.1. Taxonomy (NCBI): domain Eukaryota; kingdom Metazoa; phylum Chordata; class Mammalia; order Proboscidea; family Elephantidae; genus Elephas; species Elephas maximus. The sequence goes on along the minus strand of NW_026060233.1, from coordinate 583,514 downwards.
ACAAACAACACTAGCACCATAACAAAAACCAACCCTAACCCCCTAAGAACAAACAACACTAACGCCCTAAGAAGAAACAACACTAACCCCCAGCAACGAACAATACTAACCCCCTAAGAACACAAAACCTAACCTCTTATCAACAAACAACCCTAACCCACTAACAACAAACAACCCTAACACCCTAACAACAAACAACACTAACCCCCAAACAACAAACAACCCTAACCCCGTAACAAAAAACAACCCTAAACCCCTAACATCAAACAACACTAACCTCCTAACAACACAAAACACTAACACCCTAACAACAAACAACACTAACACCCTAACAACAAAAACCACTAAACCCCAACAAGAAACAACCCTAAACCCCTAACAACAAACACTAACCCCCTAACAATAACCAACACTAAACCCCTAACAAGAAACTACCCTAACCCCGTAACAACAAACAACATTAACCCCGTAACAACAAACAACCCTAACCCCCAAACAACAAACAACCCTAACCCCCTAACAACAAACAATCCTAACCCCCGAACAACCAACAACACTAACCCCCGAACCACAGTATACACTAACACCCTAACAAAAAAAACCACTAAACCCCTACAAGAAACAACCCTAAACCCCTAACAACAAACAACACTAACCCCCTAACAACAAACAACCCTAACCAAACAACAAAAAACCCTAACCCACTAACAACAAACAACACTAACACCCTAACAACAAACAACCCTAACCCCCTAACAACAAACAACACTAACACCCTAACCAGAAACAACCCTAACCCCCTAACAACAAACAACACTAACCCCCAACAACAAACAACCCTAAACCCCTAATATCAAACAACACTAACCCCCTAACAACAAACAACACAAATCCCCTAACAACAAACACTAACCCCCAAACAACCCTAACCCCTAAAAACCAAAAACACTAACCCACTAACAACAAACAACCCTAAACCACTAAAAACAAACAACCCTAACACCCTAACAAGAAACAACACTAAAACTCTAACAACAAACAACCCTAAAACCCTAACATCAAACAACACTAACCCCCTAACAACACAAAACACTAACACCCTAACAACAAACAACACTAACACCCTAACAACAAAAACCACTAAACCCCAACAAGAAACAACCCTAAACCCCTAACAACAAACACTAACCCCCTAACAACAAACAACACTAAACCCCTAACAAGAAACTACCCTAACCCCGTAACAACAAACAACACTAACCCGGTAACAACAAACAACCCTAACCCCCAAACAACAAACAACCCTAACCCCGTAAAAACAAACAATCCTAACCCCCGAACAACGAACAACACTAACCCCCTAACCACAATAAACACTAACACCCGAACAACAAAAACCACTATACCCCAACAAGAAACAACCCTAAACCCCTAACAACAAACACTAACACCCTAACAACAAAAACCACTAAACCCCAACAAGAAACAACCCTAAAAACCTAACAACAAACAACCCTAACCCCCTAAACACAAACAACACTAACACCCTAACCAGAAACAACCCTAACCCCCTAACAACAAACAACACTAACCCCCTAACAACAAACAACCCTAAACCCCTAACATCAAAGAACACTAACCCCCTAACAAGAAACAACCCTAAACCCCTAACAACAAACAACACTAACCCCCTAACAACAAACAACCCTAACCAAACAACAAACAAACCTAAACCACTAACAACAAAGAACACTATCACGCGAACAACAAACAACCCTAACCCCCTAACAACAAACAACACTAACACCCTAACAACAAAAACCAATAAACCCCAACAAGAAACAACCCTAAAACCCTAACAACAAACAACACTAACCCCCTAACAACAAACAACCCTAACCAAACAACAAACAAACCTAACCCACTAACAACAAACAACACTAAGACCCGAACAACAAACAACCCTAACCCCCTAACCACAAACAACACTAACACCCTAACAACAAACAACCCTAACCCCCTAACAACAAACAACAATAACCCCATAACAACAAACAACCTTAAACCCCTAACATCAAAGAACACTAACACCCTAACAACAAACAACCCTAACCCCCTAACAACAAACACTAACCCCCAAACAACAAACAACCCTAAAACCCTAAAAGCAAACAACACTAAACCCCTAAAAACAAACAACACTAAGCCCCTAACAACAAACAACACTAACACCCGAACAACAAACACCACTAAACCCCAACAAGAAACAACCCTAAGCCCCTAACAACAAACAACACTAACCCCCAAACAAGAAACAACCCTAAACCCCTAACAACAAACAACACTAACCCCCTAACAACAAACAACACTAACACCCTAACAACAACCAACCCTAACCCCCTAAGAACAAACAACACTAATGCCCTAAGAAGAAACAACACTAACCCCCAGCAACGAACAATACTAACCCCCTAACAACACAAAACCTAACCTCTTATCAACAAACAACCCTAACCCACTAACAACAAACAACCCTAACACCCTAACAACAACCAACACTAACCCCCTAACAACAAACAACCCTAAACCCCTAACATCAAAGAACACTAACACCCTAACAACAAACAATCCTAGCCCGCTAACAACAAACACTAACCCCCAAAGAACAAACAACCCTAACCCCTAAAATCCAAAAACACTAACCCACTAACAACAAACAACCCTAACCCACTAACAACAAACAACGCTAACCCCTAACAACAAACAACCCTAAACCCCTATCATCAAACAACACTAACCCCCTAAGCACAATAAACACTAACACCCGAACAACAAAAACCACTATACCCCAACAAGAAACAACCCTAAACCCCTAACAACAAACAACACTAACACCCTAACAACAAAAACCACTAAACCCCAACAAGAAACAACCCTAAAACCCTAACAACAAACAACACTAACCCCCTAACAACAAACAACCCTAACCAAACAACAAACAAACCTAACCCACTAACAACAAACAACACTAACACCCGAACAACAAACAACCCTAACCCCCTAACAACAAACAACACTAACACCCTAACAACAAACAACCCTAACCCCATAACAACAAACAACACTAACCCCATAACAACAAACAACCCTAAACCCCTAACATCAAAGAACACTAACACCCTAACAACAAACAACCCTAACCCCCTAACAACAAACACTAACCCCAAACAACAAACAACCCTAAAACCCTAAAAGCAAACAACACTAAACCCCTAAAAACAAACAACACTAAGCCCCTAACAACAAACAACACTAACACCCGAACAACAAACACCACTAAACCCCAACAAGAAACAACCCTAAGCCCCTAACAACAAACAACACTAACCCCCTAACAAGAAACAACCCTAAACTACTAACAACAAACAACACTAACCCCCGACAACAAACAACACTAACACCCTAACAACAACCAACCCTAACCCCCTAAGAACAAACAACACTAACGCCCTAAGAAGAAACAACACTAACCCCCAGCAACGAACAATACTAACCCCCTAACAACACAAAACCTAACCTCTTATCAACAAACAACCCTAACCCACTAACAACAAACAACCCTAACACCCTAACAACAAACAACACTAACCCCCTAACAACAAACAACCCTAAACCCCTAACATCAAAGAACACTAACACCCTAACAACAAACAACCCTAGCCCCCTAACAACAAACACTAACCCCCAAACAACAAACAACCCTAACCCCGAAAAACCAAAAACACTAACCCACTAACAACAAACAACCCTAACCCCCTAACAACAAACAACCCTAACCCCCTAACAACAAACAACCCTAAACCCCTAACATCAAACAACACTAACCCCCTAACAACACAAAACACTAACACCCTAACAACAAACAACACTAACACCCTAACAACAAAAACCACTAAACCCCAACAAGAAACAACCCTAAACCCCTAACAACAAACACTAACTCTCTAACAATAAACAACACTAAACCCCTAACAAGAAACTACCCTAACCACGTAACAACTAACAACACTAACCCCGTAAAAACAAACAACCCTAACCCCCAAACAACAAACAACCCTAACCCCCTAACAACAAACAATCCTAACCCCCGAACAACCAACAACACTAACCCCGTAACCACAGTATACACTAACACCCAAACAACAAAAACCACTAAACCCCTACAAGAAACAACCCTAAACCCCTAACAACAAACACTAACCCCCTAACAACAAAAAACACTAAACCCCTAACAAGAAACTAACCTAACCCCGTAACAACAAACACTAACCCCGTAACAACAAACAACCCTAACCCCCAAACAACAAACAACCCTAACCCCCTAACAACAAACAATCTTAACCCCCGAACAACCAAAACACTAACCCCCTAACCACAATAAAGACTAACACCCTAACAACAAAAACCACTAAACCCCAACAAGAAACAACACTAAACCCCTAACAACAAACAACACTAACCCCCTAACAACAAACAACCCTAACCAAACAACAAACAAACCTAACCCAGTAACAACAAATAACACTAACACCCTAACAACAAACAACCCTAACCCCTAACAACAAACAACACTAACACCCTAACAACAAACAACACTAGCACCCTAACAACAAGAACCACTAAACCGCAACAAGAAACAACCCTAAAACACTAACAACAAACACTAACCCCCTAACAATAAACAACACTAAACCCCTAACAAGAAACTACCCTAACCCCGTAACAACAAACAACACTAACCCCGTAACAACAAACAACCCTAACCCCCAAACAACAAACAACCCTAACCCCCTAACAACAAACAATCCTAACCCCCGAACAACCAACAACACTAACCCCCTAACCACAGTATACACTAACACCCTAACAACAAAAACCACTAAACCCCAACAAGAAACAACCCTAAACGCCTAACAACAAACAACACTAACCCCCTAACAACAAACAACCCTAACCAAACAACAAAAAACCCTAACCCACTAACAACAAACAACACTAACACCCTAACAACAAACAACACTAACACCCTAACAGCAAAAACCACTAAACCCCAACAAGAAAAAACCCTAAACCCCTAACAACAAACACTAACCCCCTAACAATAAACAACACTAAACCCCTAACAAGAAACTACCCTTACCCCGTAACAACAAACAACACTAACCCCGTAACAACAAACAACCCTAACACCCAAACAACAAACAACCCTAACCCCCTAACAACAAACAATCCTAAACCCCGAACAACCAACAACACTAACCCCCTAACCACAGTATACACTAACACCCTAACAACAAAAACCACTAAACCCCTACAAGAAACAACCCTAAACCCCTAACAACAAACACTAACCCCCTAACAACAAACAACACTAAACCCCTAACAAGAAACTAACCTAACCCCGTAACAACAAACACTAACCCCGTAACAACAAACAACCCTAACCCCCAAACAACAAACAACCCTAACCCCCTAACAACAAACAATCTTAACCCCCGAACAACCAACAACACTAACCCCCTAACCAGAATAAAGACTAACACCCTAACAACAAAAACCACTAAACCCCAACAAGAAACAACCCTAAACCCCTAACAACAAATAACACTAACCCCCTAACAACAAACAACCCTAACAAAACAACAAACAAACCTAACCCAGTAACAACAAATAACACTAACACCCTAACAACAAACAACCCTAACCCCTAACAACAAACAACACTAACACCCTAACAACAAACAACACTAGCACCCTAACAACAAGAACCACTAAACCCCAACAAGAAACAACCCTAAAACACTAACAACAAACACTAACCCCCTAACAATAAACAACACTAAACCCCTAACAAGAAACTACCCTAACCCCGTAACAACAAACAACACTAACCCCGTAACAACAAACAACCCTAACCCCCAAACAACAAACAACCCTAACCCCCTAACAACAAACAATCCTAACCCCCGAACAACCAACAACACTAACCCCCTAACCACAGTATACACTAACACCCTAACAACAAAAACCACTAAACCCCAACAAGAAACAACCCTAAACGCCTAACAACAAACAACACTAACCCCCTAACAACAAACAACCCTAACCAAACAACAAAAAACCCTAACCCACTAACAACAAACAACACTAACACCCTAACAACAAACAACCCTAACCCCCTAACAACAAACAACAGTAACACCCTAACCAGAAAGAACCCTAACCCCCTAACAAGAAACAACACTAACCCCCAACAACAAACAACCCTAAACCCCTAACATCAAAGAACACTAACACCCTAACAACAAACACCACTAACCCCCTAACAACAAACACTAACCCCCAAACAACAAACAACCCTAACCCCTAAAAACCAAAAACACTAACCCACTAACAACAAACAACCCTAAACCACTAACAACAAACAACCCTAACACCCTAACAACAAACAACACTAAAATTCTAACAACAAACAACCCTAAACCCCTAACATCAAACAACACTGACCCCCTAACAACACAAAACACTAACCCCCTAACAACAAACAACACTAACACCCTAACAACAAAAACCACTAAACCCCAACAAGAAACAACCCTAAACCCCTAACAACAAACACTAACCCCCTAACAACAAACAACACTAAACCCCTAACAAGAAACTACCCTAACCCCGTAACAACAAACAACACTAACCCGGTAACAACAAACAACCCTAACCCCAAAACAACAAACAACCCTAACCCCCTAACAACAAACAATCCTAACCCCCGAACAACCAACAACACTAACCCCCTAACCACAGTATACACTAACACCCTAACAACAAAAACCACTAAACCCCTACAAGAAACAACCCTAAACCCCTAACAACAAACAACACTAACCCCCTAACAACAAACAACCCTAACCAAACAACAAAAAACCCTAACCCACTAACAACAAACAACACTAACACCCTAACAACAAACAACCCTAACCACCTAACAACAAACAACACTAACACCCTAACCAGAAACAACCCTAACCCCCTAACAACAAACAACACTAACCCCCTAACAACAAACAACCCTAAACCCCTAACATCAAAGAACACTAACACCCTAACAACATACAACCCTAACCCCCTAACAACAAACACGAACCCCCAAACAACAAACAACCCTAACCCCTAAAAACCAAAAACACTAACGCACTAACAACAAACAACCCTAACAAACTAACAACAAACAACCCTAACACCCTAACAACAAACAACACTAACCCCCTAACAACAAACAACCCTAAACCCCTAACATCAAACAACACTAACCCTCTAACAACACAAAACACTAACACCCTAACAACAAACAACACTAAAACCCTAACAACAAAAACCACTAAACCCCAACAAGAAACAACCCTAAACCCCTAACAACAAACACTAACCCCCTAACAACAAACAACACTAAACCCCTAAGAAGAAACTACCCTAACCCCGTAACAACAAACAACACTAACCTGGTAACAAGAAACAACCCTAACCCCCAAACAACAAACAACCCTAACCCCCTAACAACAAACAATCCTAACCCCCGAACAACGAACAACACTAACCCCCTAACCACAATAAACACTAACACCCAAACAACAAAAACCACTAAACCCCAACAAGAAACAACCCTAAACCCCTAACAACAAACAACACTAACCCCCTAACAACAAACAACCCTAACCAAACAACAAACAAACCTAAACCGCTAACAACAAACAACACTATCACGCGTTCAACAAACAACCCTAACCCCCTAACAACAAACAACACTAACGCCCTAAGAATAAACAACACTAACCCCTAGCAACGAACAATACTAACCCCCTAACAACACAAAACCTAACCTCTTATCAACAAACAACCCTAACCCACTAACAACAAACAACCCTAACACCCTAACAACAAACAACACTAACCCCCTAACAACAAACAACCCTAAACCCCTAGCATCAAAGAACACTAACACCCTAACAACAAACAATCCTAGCCCCCTAACAACAAACACTAACCCTCAAACAACAAACAACCCTAACCCCTAAAAACCAAAAACACTAACACACTAACAACAAACAACTCTAACCCACTAACAACAAACAACCCTAACCCCCTAACAACAAACAACCCTAAACCCCTAACATCAAACAACACTAGCCTCCTAAGAACACAAAACACTAAGACCCTAACAACAAACAACACTAACACCCGAACAACAAAAACCAATAAACCCCAACAAGAAACAACCCTAAACCCCTAACAACAAACACTAACCCCCTAACAATAAACAACACTAAACCCCTAACAAGAATCTACCCTAACCCCGAAACAACAAACAACACTAACACCCTAACAACAAAAACCAATAAACCCCAACAAGAAACAACCCTAAAACCCTAACAACAAACAACACTAACCCCCTAACAACAAACAACCCTAACCAAACAACAAACACACCTAACCCACTAACAACAAACAACACTAACACCCGAACAACAAACAACCCTAACCCCCTAACAACAAACAACACTAACCCCCTAACAACAAACAACACTAACAGCCTAACAATAACCAACCCTAACCCCCTAAGAACAAACAACACTAATGCCCTAAGAAGAAACAACACTAACCCCCAGCAACGAACAATACTAACCCCCTAACAACACAAAACCTAACCTCTTATCAACAAACAACCCTAACCCACTAACAACAAACAACCCTAACACCCTAACAACAAACAACACTAACCCCCTAACAACAAACAACCCTAAACCCCTAACATCAAAGAACACTAACACCCTAACAACAAACAATCCTAGCCCCCTAACAACAAACACTAACCCCCAAACAACAAACAACCCTAACCCCTAAAAACCAAAAACACTAACCCACTAACAACAAACAACCCTAACCCACTAACAACAAACAACCCTAACCCCCTAACAACAAACCCTAAACCCCTATCATCAAACAACACTAACCTCCTAACCACAATAAATACTAACACCCGAACAACAAAAACCACTATACCCCAACAAGAAACAACCCTAAACCCCTAACAACAAACAACACTAACACCCTAACAACAAAAACCACTAAACCCCAACAAGAAACAACCCTAAAACCCTAACAACAAACAACACTAACACCCTAACAATAAACAACCCTAACCAAACAACAAACAAACCTAACCCACTAACAAGAAACAACACTAACACCCGAACAACAAACAACCCTAACCCCCTAACAACAAACAACACTAACACCCTAACAACAAACAACCCTAACCCCCTAACAACAAAAAACACTAACCCCATAACAACAAACAACCCTAAACCCCTAACATCAAAGAACACTATCACCCTAACAACAAACAACCCTAACCCCCTAACAACAAACACTAACCCCCAAACAACAAACAACCCTAAAACCCTAAAAGCAAACAACACTAAACCCCTAAAAACAAACAACACTAAGCCCCTAACAACAATCAACACTAACACCCGAACAACAAACACCACTAAACCCCAACAAGAAAAAACCCTAAGCCCCTAACAACAAACAACACTAACCCCCTAACAAGAAACAACCCTAAACCCCTAACAACAAACAACACTAACCCCCTAACAACAAACAACACTAACACCCTAACAACAACCAACCCTAACCCCCTAAGAACAAACAACACTAACGCCCTCAGGAGAAACAACACTAACCCCCAGCAACGAACAATACTAACCCCCTAGGAACACAAAACCTAACCTCTTATCAACAAACAACCCTAACCCACTAACAACAAACAACCCTAACACCCTAACAACAAACAACACTAACCCCCTAACAACAAACAACCCTAAACCCCTAACATCAAAGAACACTAACACCCTAAAAACAAACAACCCTAGCCCCCTAACAACAAACACTAACCCCCAAACAACAAACAACCCTAAACCCTAAAAACCAAAAACACTAACCCACTAACAACAAACAACCCTAACCCACTAACAACAAACAACCCTAACCCCGTAACAACAAACAACCCTAAACCCCTAACATCAAACAACACTAACCTCCTAACAACACAAAACACTTACACCCTAACAACAAACAACACTAACACCCTAACAACAAAAACCACTAAACCCCAACAAGAAACAACCCTAAACCCCTAACAACAAACACTAACCCCCTAACAATAAACAACACTAAACCCCTAACAAGAAACTACCCTAACCCCGTAACAACAAACAACACTAACCCCGTAACAACAAACAACCCTAACCCCCAAACAACAAACAACCCTAACCCCCTAACAACAAACAATCCTAACCCCTGAACAACCAACAACACTAACCCCCTAACCACAGTATACACTAACACCCTAACAACAAAAACCACTAAACCCCTACAAGAAACAACCCTAAACCCCTAACAACAAACAACACTAACCCCCTAACAAACAACAACCCTAACCAAACAACAAACAAACCTAACCCACTAACAACAAGCAACACTAACACCCTAACAACAAACAACCCTAACCCCTAACAACAAACAACACTAACACCCTAACAACAAACAACCCTAACCCCCTAACAACAAACAACACTAACCCCCTAACAACAAACAACCCTAAATCCCTAACATCAAAGAACACAAACCCCCTAACAACACAAAACACTAACACCCTAACAACAAACACTAAACCCCAAACAACAAACAACCCTAACCCCTAAAAACCAAAAACACTAAACCACTAACAACAAACAACCCTAGCCCACTAACAACAAACAACCCTAACACCCTAACAACAAACAACACTAACCCCCTAACAACAAACAACCCTAAACCCCTAACATCAAAGAACACTAACACCCTAACAACAAACACTAACCCCCAAACAACAAACACTAACCCCCAAACAACAAACAACCCTAACCCCTAAAAACCAAAAACACTAACCCACTAACAACAAACAACCCTAACCCACTAACAACAAACAACCCTAACCCCCTAACAACAAACAACCCTAAACCCCTAACATCAAACAACACTAACCCCCTAACAACACAAAACACTAACACCCTAACAACAAACAACACTAACACCCTAACAACAAAAACCACTAAACCCGAACAAGAAACAACCCTAAACCCCTAACAACAAACACTAACCCCATAACAACAAACAACACTAAACCCCTAGCAAGAAACTAACCTAACCCCGTAACAACAAACAACACTAACCCCGTAACAACAAAGAACCCTAACCCCCAAACAACAAACAACCCTAACCCCCTAACAACAAACAATCCTAACCCCCGAACAACCAACAACACTAACCCCCTAACCACAATAAAGACTAACACCCTAACAACAAAAACCACTAAACCCCAACAAGAAACAACCCTACACCCCTAACAACAAACAACACTAACCCCCTAACAACAAACAACCCTAACCCCTAACAACAAACAACCCTAACCCCCAAACAACAAACAACCCTAACCACCTAACAACAAACAATCCTAACCCCCGAACAACCAACAACACTAACCCCCTAACCACAATAAAGACTAACACCCTAACAACAAAAACCACTAAACCCCAACAAGAAACAACCCTAAACCCGTAACAACAAACAACACTAACCCCCTAACAACAAACAACCCTAACCAAACAACAAACAAACCTAACCCACTAACAACAAACAACACTAACACCCTAACAACAAACAACCCTAACCCCTAACAACAAACAACACTAACACCCTAACAACAAACAACCCTAACCCCCTAACAACAAACAACCCTAAATCCCTAACATCAAAGAACACTAACCCCCTAACAACACAAAACACTAACACCCTAACAACAAACACTAACCCCCAAACAACAAACAACCCTAACCCCTAAAAACCAAAAACACTAACCCACTAACAACAAACAACCCTAACCCCCTAACAACAAACAACACTAACACCCTAACAACAAACAACACTAACCCCCTAACAACAAACAACCCTAACCAAACAACAAACAAACCTAACCCACTAACAACAAACAACACTAACACCCTAACAACAAACAACCCTAACCCCTAACAACAAACAACACTAACACCCTAACAACAAACAACACTAACACCCTAACAACAAGAACCACTAAACCCCAACAAGGAACAACCCTAAAACCCTAACAACAAACACTAACCCCCTAACAATAAACAACACTAAACCCCTAACAAGAAACTACCCTAACCCCGTAACAACAAACAACACTAACCCCGTAACAACAAACAACCCTAACCCCCAAACAACAAACAACCCTAACCCCCTAACAACAAACAATCCTAACCCCCGAACAACCAACAACACTAACCCCCTAACCACAGTATACACTAACAGCCTAACAACAAAAACCACTAAACCCCTACAAGAAACAACCCTAAACCCCTAACAACAAACAACACTAACCCCCTAACAACAAACAACCCTAACCAAACAACAAAAAAACCTAACCCACTAACAACAAACAACACTAACAACCTAACAACAAACAACCCTAACCCCCTAACAACAAACAACACTAACACCCTAACAACAAAAACCAATAAACCCCAACAAGAAACAACCCTAAAACCCTAACAACAAACAACACTAACCCCCTAACAACAAACAACCCTAACCAAACAACAAAAAACCCTAACCCACTAGCAACAAACAACACTAACACCCGAACAACAAACAACACTAACCCCCTAACAACAAACAACACTAACACCCTAACAACAAACAACCCTAACCCCCTAACAACAAACAACCCTAACCCCATAACAACAAACAACCCTAAACCCCTAACATCAAAGAACACTAACACCCTAACAACAAACAACCCTAACCCCCTAACAACAAACACTAACCCCCAAACAACAAACAACCCTAAAACCCTAAAAGCAAACAACACTAAACCCCTAAAAACAAACAACACTAAGCCCCTAACAACAAACAACACTAACACCCGAACAACAAACACCACTAAACCCCAACAAGAAACAACCCTAAGCCCCTAACAACAAACAACACTAACCCCATAACAAGAAACAACCCTAAACCCCTAACAACAAACAACACTAACCCCCTGACAACAAACAACACTAACACCCTAACAACAACCAACCCTAACCCCCTAAGAACAAACAACACTAACGCCCTAAGGAGAAACAACACTAACCCCCAGCAACGAACAATACTAACCCCCTAACAACACAAAACCTAACCTCTTATCAACAAACAACCCTAACCCACTAACAACAAACAACCCTACCACCCTAACAACAAACAACACTAACCCCCTAACAACAAACAACCCTAAACCCCTAGCATCAAAGAACACTAACACCCTAACAACAAACAACCCTAGCCCCCTAACAACAAACACTAACCCCCAAACAACAAACAACCCTAACCCCTAAAAACCAAAAACACTAACACACTAACAACAAACAACTCTAACCCACTAACAACAAACAACCCTAACCCCCTAACAACAAACAACCCTAAACCCCTAACATCAAACAACACTAACCTCCTAACAACACAAAACACTAACACCCTAACAACAAACAACACTAACACCCTAACAACAAAAACCACTAAACCCCAACAAGAAACAACCCTAAACCCCTAACAACAAACACTAACCCCCTAACAATAAACAACACTAAACCCCTAACAAGAATCTACCCTAACCCCGTAACAACAAACAACACTAACACCCTAACAACAAAAACCAATAAACCCCAACAAGAAACAACCCTAAAACCCTAACAACAAACAACACTAACCCACTAACAACAAACAACCCTAACCAAACAACAAACACACCTAACCCACTAACAACAAACAACACTAACACCCGAACAACAAACAACCCTAACCCCCTAACAACAAACAACACTAACACCCTAACAACAAACAACCCTAACCCCCTAACAACAAAAAACACTAACCCCATAACAACAAACAACCTTAAACCCCTAACATCAAAGAACACTAACACCCTAACAACAAACAACCCTAACCCCCTAACAACAAACACTAACCCCCAAACAACAAACAACCCTAAAACCCTAAAAGCAAACAACACTAAACCCCTAAAAACAAACAACACTAAGCCCCTAACAACAAACAACACTAACACCCGAACAACAAACACCACTAAACCCCAACAAAAACAACCCTAAGCCCCTAACAACAAACAACACTAACCCCCTAACAAGAAACAACCCTAAACCCCTAACAACAAACAACACTAACCCCCTAACAACAAACAACCCTAAACCCCTAACATCAAAGAACACTAACACCCTAACAACAAACAATCCTAGCCCCCTAAGAACAAACACTAACCCCCAAACAACAAACAACCCTAACCCCTAAAAACCAAAAACACTAACCCCCTAACAATAAACAACACTAAACCCCTAACAAGAAACTACCCTAACCCCGTAACAACAAACAACACTAACCCCGTAACAACAAACAACCCTAACCCCCAAACAACAAACAACCCTAACCCCCTAACAAAAAACAATCCTAACCCCCGAACAACCAACAACACTAACCCCCTAACCACAGTATACACTAACACCCTAACAACAAAAACCACTAAACCCCAACAAGAAACAACCCTAAACGCCTAACAACAAACAACACTAACCCCCTAACAACAAACAACCCTAACCAAACAACAAAAAACCCTAACCCACTAACAACAAACAACACTAACACCCTAACAACAAACAACACTAACACCCTAACAGCAAAAACCACTAAACCCCAACAAGAAAAAACCCTAAACCCCTAACAACAAACACTAACCCCCTAACAATAAACAACACTAAACCCCTAACAAGAAACTACCCTTACCCCGTAACAACAAACAACACTAACCCCGTAACAACAAACAACCCTAACACCCAAACAACAAACAACCCTAACCCCCTAACAACAAACAATCCTAAACCCCGAACAACCAACAACACTAACCCCCTAACGACAGTATACACTAACACCCTAACAACAAAAACCACTAAACCCCTACAAGAAACAACCCTAAACCCCTAACAACAAACACTAACCCCCTAACAACAAACAACACTAAACCCCTAACAAGAAACTAACCTAACCCCGTAACAACAAACACTAACCCCGTAACAACAAACAACCCTAACCCCCAAACAACAAACAACCCTAACCCCCTAACAACAAACAATCTTAACCCCCGAACAACCAACAACACTAACCCCCTAACCAGAATAAAGACTAACACCCTAACAACAAAAACCACTAAACCCCAACAAGAAACAACCCTAAACCCCTAACAACAAACAACACTAACCCCCTAACAACAAACAACCCTAACCAAACAACAAACAAACCTAACCCAGTAACAACAAATAACACTAACACCCTAACAACAAACAACCCTCACCCCTAACAACAAACAACACTAACACCCTAACAACAAACAACACTAGCACCCTAACAACAAGAACCACTAAACCCCAACAAGAAACAACCCTAAAACACTAACAACAAACACTAACCCCCTAACAATAAACAACACTAAACCCCTAACAAGAAACTACCCTAACCCCGTAACAACAAACAACACTAACCCCGTAACAACAAACAACCCTAACCCCCAAACAACAAACAACCCTAACCCCCTAACAACAAACAATCCTAACCCCCGAACAACCAACAACACTAACCCCCTAACCACAGTATACACTAACACCCTAACAACAAAAACCACTAAACCCCAACAAGAAACAACCCTAAACGCCTAACAACAAACAACACTAACCCCCTAACAACAAACAACCCTAACCAAACAACAAAAAACCCTAACCCACTAACAACAAACAACACTAACACCCTAACAACAAACAACCCTAACCCCCTAACAACAAACAACAGTAACACCCTAACCAGAAAGAACCCTAACCCCCTAACAAGAAACAACACTAACCCCCAACAACAAACAACCCTAAACCCCTAACATCAAAGAACACTAACACCCTAACAACAAACAACACTAACCCCCTAACAACAAACACTAACCCCCAAACAACAAACAACCCTAACCCCTAAAAACCAAAAACACTAACCCACTAACAACAAACAACCCTAAACCACTAACAACAAACAACCCTAACACCCTAACAACAAACAACACTAAAACTCTAACAACAAACAACCCTAAACCCCTAACATCAAACAACACTGACCCCCTAACAACACAAAACACTAACCCCCTAACAACAAACAACACTAACACCCTAACAACAAAAACCACTAAACCCCAACAAGAAACAACCCTAAACCCCTAACAACAAACACTAACCCCCTAAGAACAAACAACACTAAACCCCTAACAAGAAACTACCCTAACCCCGTAACAACAAACAACACTAACCCGGTAACAACAAACAATCCTAACCCCCGAACAACCAACAACACTAACCCCCTAACCACAGTATACACTAACACCCTAACAACAAAAACCACTAAACCCCTACAAGAAACAACCCTAAACCCCTAACAACAAACAACACTAACCCCGTAACAACAAACAACCCTAACCCCAAAACAACAAACAACCCTAACCCCCTAACAACAAACAATCCTAACCCCCGAACAACCAACAACACTAACCCCCTAACCACAGTATACACTAACACCCTAACAACAAAAACCACTAAACCCCTACAAGAAACAACCCTAAACCCCTAACAACAAACAACACTAACCCCCTAACAACAAACAACCCTAACCAAACAACAAAAAACCCTAACCCACTAACAACAAACAACACTAACACCCTAACAACAAACAACCCTAACCACCTAACAACAAACAACACTAACACCCTAACCAGAAACAACCCTAACCCCCTAACAACAAACAACACTAACCCCCTAACAACAAACAACCCTAAACCCCTAACATCAAAGAACACTAACACCCTAACAACATACAACCCTAACCCCCTAACAACAAACACGAACCCCCAAACAACAAACAACCCTAACCCCTAAAAACCAAAAACACTAACGCACTAACAACAAACAACCCTAACAAACTAACAACAAACAACCCTAACACCCTAACAACAAACAACACTAACCCCCTAACAACAAACAACCCTAAACCCCTAACATCAAACAACACTAACCCTCTAACAACACAAAACACTAACACCCTAACAACAAACAACACTAAAACCCTAACAACAAAAACCACTAAACCCCAACAAGAAACAACCCTAAACCCCTAACAACAAACACTAACCCCCTAACAACAAACAACACTAAACCCCTAACAAGAAACTACCCTAACCCCGTAACAACAAACAACACTAACCTGGTAACAAGAAACAACCCTAACCCCCAAACAACAAACAACCCTAACCCCCTAACAACAAACAATCCTAACCCCCGAACAACGAACAACACTAACCCCCTAACCACAATAAACACTAACACCCAAACAACAAAAACCACTAAACCCCAACAAGAAACAACCCTAAACCCCTAACAACAAACAACACTAACCCCCTAACAACAAACAACCCTAACCAAACAACAAACAAACCTAAACCGCTAACAACAAACAACACTATCACGCGTTCAACAAACAACCCTAACCCCCTAACAACAAACAACACTAACGCCCTAAGAATAAACAACACTAACCCCTAGCAACGAACAATACTAACCCCCTAACAACACAAAACCTAACCTCTTATCAACAAACAACCCTAACCCACTAACAACAAACAACCCTAACACCCTAACAACAAACAACACTAACCCCCTAACAACAAACAACCCTAAACCCCTAACATCAAACAACACTAACCTCCTAACAACACAAAACACTAACACCCTAACAACAAACAACACTAACAGCCTAACAACAAAAACCACTAAACCCCAACAAGAAACAACCCTAAACCCCTAACAACAAACACTAACCCCCTAACAATAAACAACACTAAACCCCTAACAAGAATCTACCCTAACCCCGTAACAACAAACAACACTAACACCCTAACAACAAAAACCAATAAACCCCAACAAGAAACAACCCTAAAACCCTAACAACAAACAACACTAACCCCCTAACAACAAACAACCCTAACCAAACAACAAACACACCTAACCCACTAACAACAAACAACACTAACACCCGAACAACAAACAACCCTAACCCCCTAACAACAAACAACACTAACCCCATAACAACAAACAACCTTAAACCCCTAACATCAAAGAACACTAACACCCTAACAACAAACAACCCTAACCGCCTAACAACAAACACTAACCCCCAAACAACAAACAACCCTAAAACCCTAAAAGCAAACAACACTAAACCCCTAAAAACAAACAACACTAAGCCCCTAACAACAAACAACACTAACACCCGAACAACAAACACCACTAAACCCCATCAAAAACAACCCTAAGCCCCTAACAACAAACAACACTAACCCCCTAACAAGAAACAACCCTAAACCCCTAACAACAAACAACACTAACCCCCTAACAACAAACAACACTAACACCCTAACAACAATCAACCCTAACCCCCTAAGAACAAACAACACTAATGCCCTAAGAAGAAACAACACTAACCCCCAGCAACGAACAATATTAACCCCCTAACAACACAAAACCTAACCTCTTATCAACAAACAACCCTAACCCACTAACAACAAACAACCCTAACACCCTAACAACAAACAACACTAACCCCCTAAGAACAAACAACCCTAAACCCCTAACATCAAAGAACACTAACACCCTAACAACAAACAATCCTAGCCCCCTAACAACAAACACTAACCCCCAAACAACAAACAACCCTAACCCCTAAAAACCAAAAACACTAACCCACTAACAACAAACAACCCTAACCCACTAACAACAAACAACCCTAACCCCCTAACAACAAACAACCCTAAACCCCTATCATCAAACAACACTAACCCCCTAACCACAATAAACACTAACACCCGAACAACAAAAACCACTATACCCCAACAAGAAACAACCCTAAACCCCTAACAACAAACAACACTAACACCCTAACAACAAAAACCACTAAACCCCAACAAGAAACAACCCTAAACCCCTAACAACAAACACTAACCCCCTAACAATAAACAACACTAAACCCCTAACAAGAAACTACCCTAACCCCGTAACAACAAACAACACTAACACCCTAACAACAAAAACCAATAAACCCCAACAAGAAACAACCCTAAAACCCTAACAACAAACAACACTAACCCCCTAAGAACAAACAACCCTAACCAAACAACAAACAAACCTAACCCACTAACAACAAACAACACTAACACCCGAACAACAAACAACCCTAACCCCCTAACAACAAACAACACTAACACCCTAACAACAAACAACCCTAACCCCCTAACAACAAACAACACTAACCCCATAACAACAAACAACTTTAAACCCCTAACATCAAAGAACACTAACACCCTAACAACAAACAACCCTAACCCCCTAACAACAAACACTAACCCCCAAACAACAAACAACCCTAAAACCCTAAAAGGAAACAACACTAAACCCCTAAAAACAAACAACACTAAGCCCCTAACAACAAACAACACTAACACCCGAACAACAAACACCACTAAACCCCAACAAGAAACAACCCTAAGCCCCTAACAACAAACAACACTAACCCCCTAACAAGAAACAACCCTAAACCCCTAACAACAAACAACACTAACCCCCTAACAACAAACAACACTAACAGCCTAACAATAACCAACCCTAACCCCCTAAGAACAAACAATACTAATGCCCTAAGAAGAAACAACACTAACCCCCAGCAACGAACAATACTAACCCCCTAACAACACAAAACCTAACCTCTTATCAACAAACAACCCTAACCCACTAACAACAAACAACCCTAACACCCTAACAACAAACAACACTAACCCCCTAACAACAAACAACCCTAAACCCCTAACATCAAAGAACACTAACACCCTAACAACAAACAATCCTAGCCCCCTAACAACAAACACTAACCCCCAAACAACAAACAACCCTAACCCCTAAAAACCAAAAACACTAACCCACTAACAACAAACAACCCTAACCCACTAACAACAAACAACCCTAACCCCCTAACAACAAACCCTAAACCCCTATCATCAAACAACACTAACCTCCTAACCACAATAAATACTAACACCCGAACAACAAAAACCACTATACCCCAACAAGAAACAACCCTAAACCCCTAACAACAAACAACACTAACACCCTAACAACAAAAACCACTAAACCCCAACAAGAAACAACCCTAAAACCCTAACAACAAACAACACTAACCCCCTAACAATAAACAACCCTAACCAAACAACAAACAAACCTAACCCACTAACAAGAAACAACACTAACACCCGAACAACAAACAACCCTAACCCCCTAACAACAAACAACACTAACACCCTAACAACAAACAACCCTAACCCCCTAACAACAAAAAACACTAACCCCATAACAACAAACAACCCTAAACCCCTAACATCAAAGAACACTATCACCCTAACAACAAACAACCCTAACCCCCTAACAACAAACACTAACCCCCAAAAACAAACAACCCTAAAACCCTAAAAGCAAACAACACTAAACCCCTAAAAACAAACAACACTAAGCCCCTAACAACAATCAACACTAACACCCGAACAACAAACACCACTAAACCCCAACAAGAAAAAACCCTAAGCCCCTAACAACAAACAACACTAACCCCCTAACAAGAAACAACCCTAAACCCCTAACAACAAACAACACTAACCCCCTAACAACAAACAACACTAACACCCTAACAACAACCAACCCTAACCCCTAAGAACAAACAACACTAACGCCCTAAGGAGAAACAACACTAACCCCCAGCAACGAACAATACTAACCCCCTAGGAACACAAAACCTAACCTCTTATCAACAAACAACCCTAACCCACTAACAACAAACAACCCTAACACCCTAACAACAAACAACACTAACCCCCTAACAACAAACAACCCTAAACCCCTAACATCAAAGAACACTAACACCCTAAAAACAAACAACCCTAGCCCCCTAACAACAAACACTAACCCCCAAACAACAAACAACCCTAAACCCTAAAAACCAAAAACACTAACCCACTAACAACAAACAACCCTAACCCACTAACAACAAACAACCCTAACCCCGTAACAACAAACAACCCTAAACCCCTAACATCAAACAACACTAACCTCCTAACAACACAAAACACTTACACCCTAACAACAAACAACACTAACACCCTAACAACAAAAACCACTAAACCCCAACAAGAAACAACCCTAAACCCCTAACAACAAACACTAACCCCCTAACAATAAACAACACTAAACCCCTAACAAGAAACTACCCTAACCCCGTAACAACAAACAACACTAACCCCGTAACAACAAACAACCCTAACCCCCAAACAACAAACAACCCTAACCCCCTAACAACAAACAATCCTAACCCCTGAACAACCAACAACACTAACCCCCTAACCACAGTATACACTAACACCCTAACAACAAAAACCACTAAACCCCTACAAGAAACAACCCTAAACCCCTAACAACAAACAACACTAACCCCCTAACAAACAACAACCCTAACCAAACAACAAACAAACCTAACCCACTAACAACAAGCAACACTAACACCCTAACAACAAACAACCCTAACCCCTAACAACAAACAACACTAACACCCTAACAACAAACAACCCTAACCCCCTAACAACAAACAACACTAACCCCCTAACAACAAACAACCCTAAATCCCTAACATCAAAGAACACAAACCCCCTAACAACACAAAACACTAACACCCTAACAACAAACACTAACCCCCAAACAACAAACAACCCTAACCCCTAAAAACCAAAAACACTAAACCACTAACAACAAACAACCCTAGCCCACTAACAACAAACAACCCTAACACCCTAACAACAAACAACACTAACCCCCTAACAACAAACAACCCTAAACCCCTAACATCAAAGAACACTAACACCCTAACAACAAACACTAACCCCCAAACAACAAACACTAACCCCCAAACAACAAACAACCCTAACCCCTAAAAACCAAAAACACTAACCCACTAACAACAAACAACCCTAACCCACTAACAAAAAACAACCCTAACCCCCTAACAACAAACAACCCTAAACCCCTAACATCAAACAACACTAACCCCCTAACAACACAAAACACTAACACCCTAACAACAAACAACACTAACACCCTAACAACAAAAACCACTAAACCCGAACAAGAAACAACCCTAAACCCCTAACAACAAACACTAACCCCATAACAACAAACAACACTAAACCCCTAGCAAGAAACTAACCTAACCCCGTAACAACAAACAACACTAACCCCGTAACAACAAAGAACCCTAACCCCCAAACAACAAACAACCCTAACCCCCTAACAACAAACAATCCTAACCCCCGAACAACCAACAACACTAACCCCCTAACCACAATAAAGACTAACACCCTAACAACAAAAACCACTAAACCCCAACAAGAAACAACCCTACACCCCTAACAACAAACAACACTAACCCCCTAACAACAAACAACCCTAACCCCTAACAACAAACAACCCTAACCCCCAAACAACAAACAACCCTAACCACCTAACAACAAACAATCCTAACCCCCGAACAACCAACAACACTAACCCCCTAACCACAATAAAGACTAACACCCTAACAACAAAAACCACTAAACCCCAACAAGAAACAACCCTAAACCCGTAACAACAAACAACACTAACCCCCTAACAACAAACAACCCTAACCAAACAACAAACAAACCTAACCCACTAACAACAAACAACACTAACACCCTAACAACAAACAACCCTAACCCCTAACAACAAACAACACTAACACCCTAACAACAAACAACCCTAACCCCCTAACAACAAACAACACTAACCCCCTAACAACAAACAACCCTAAATCCCTAACATCAAAGAACCCTAACCCCCTAACAACACAAAACACTAACACCCTAACAACAAACACTAACCCCCAAACAACAAACACCCCTAACCCCTAAAAACCAAAAACACTAACCCACTAACAACAAACAACCCTAACCCCCTAACAACAAACAACACTAACACCCTAACAACAAACAACACTAACCCCCTAACAACAAACAACCCTAACCAAACAACAAACAAACCTAACCCACTAACAACAAACAACACTAACACCCTAACAACAAACAACCCTAACCCCTAACAACAAACAACAGTAACACCCTAACCAGAAACAACCCTAACCCCCGAACAACAAACAACACTAACCCCCAACAACAAACAACCCTAAACCCCTAACATCAAACAACACTAACACCCTAACAGCAAACAACACAAATCCCCTAACAACAAACACTAACCCCCAAACAACAAACAACCCTAACCCCTAAAAACCAAAAACACTAACCCACTAACAACAAACAAACCTAAACCACTAAAAACAAACAACCCTAACACCCTATCAAGAAACAACACTAAAACTCTAACAACAAACAACCCTAAACCCCTAACATCAAACAACACTAACCCCCTAACAACACAAAACACTAACACCCTAACAACAAACAACACTAACACCCTAACAACAAAAACCACTAAACCCCAACAAGAAACAACCCTAAACCCCTAACAACAAACACTAACCCCCTAACAACAAACAACACTAAACCCCTAACAAGAAACTACCCTAACCCCGTAACAACAAACAACACTAACACCCGAACAACAAACAACCCTAACCCCCTAACAACAAACAACACTAACACCCTAAAAACAAACAATCCTAACCCCCGAACAACGAACAACACTAACCCCCTAACCACAATAAACACTAACACCCGAACAACAAAAACCACTATACCCCAACAAGAAACAACCCTAAACCCCTAACAACAAACAACACTAACACCCTAACAACAAAAACCACTAAACCCCAACAAGAAACAACCCTAAAACCCTAACAACAAACAACACTAACACCCTAACAACAAAAACGACTAAACCCGAACAAGAAACAACCCTAAACCCCTAACAACAAACACTAACCCCATAACAACAAACAACACTAAACCCCTAGCAAGAAACTAACCTAACCCCGTAACAACAAACAACACTAACCCCGTAACAACAAAGAACCCTAACCCCCAAACAACAAACAACACTAACCCCCTAACAACAAACAATCCTAACCCCCGAACAACCAACAACACTAACACCCTAACCACAATAAAGACTAACACCCTAACAACAAAAACCACTAAACCCCAACAAGAAACAACCCTACACCCCTAACAACAAACAACACTAACCCCCTAACAACAAACAACCCTAACCCCTAACAACAAACAACACTAACACCCTAACAACAAACAACCCTAAACCCCTAACATCAAAGAACACTAACCCACTAACAACAAACAACCCTAACCCACTAACAAACAACCCTAACACCCTAACAACAAACAACACCAACCCCCTAACAACAAACAACCCTAAACCCCTAACATCAAACAACACTAACCCCCTAACAGCAAACAACACTAACACCCTAACAACAAACAACACTAACCCCCTAACAACAAACAACCCTAACCAAACAACAAACAAACCTAACCCACTAACAACAAACAACACTAACACCCTAACAACAAACAACCCTAACCCCTAACAACAAACAACACTAACACCCTAACAACAAACAACACTAACACCCTAACAACAAGAACCACTAAACCCCAAAAAGGAACAACCCTAAAACCCTAACAACAAACACTAACCCCCTAACAATAAACAACACTAAACCCCTAACAAGAAACTACCCTAACCCCGTAACAACAAACAACACTAACCCCGTAACAACAAACAACCCTAACCCCCAAACAACAAACAACCCTAACCCCCTAACAACAAACAATCCTAACCCCCGAACAACCAACAACACTAACCCCCTAACCACAATAAAGACTAACACCCTAACAACAAAAACCACTAAACCCCAACAAGAAACAACCGTAAACCCGTAACAACAAACAACACTAACCCCCTAACAACAAACAACCCTAACCAAACAACAAACAAAACTAACCCACTAACAACAAACAACACTAACACCCTAACAACAAACAACCCTAACCCCTAACAACAAACAACACTAACACCCTAACAACAAACAACCCTAACCCCCTAACAACAAACAACACTAACCCCCTAACAACAAACAACCCTAAATCCCTAACATCAAAGAACACTAACCCCCTAACAACACAAAACACTAACACCCTAACAACAAACACTAACCCCCAAACAACAAACAACCCTAACCCCTAAAAACCAAAAACACTAACCCACTAACAACAAACAACCCTAACCCCCTAACAACAAACAACACTAACACCCTAACAACAAACAACACTAACCCCCTAACAACAAACAACCCTAACCAAACAACAAACAAACCTAACCCACTAACAACAAACAACACTAACACCCTAACAACAAACAACCCTAACCCCTAACAACAAACAACACTAACACCCTAACAACAAACAACACTAACACCCTAACAACAAGAACCACTAAACCCCAACAAGGAACAACCCTAAAACCCTAACAACAAACACTAACCCCCTAACAATAAACAACACTAAACCCCTAACAAGAAACTACCCTAACCCCGTAACAACAAACAACACTAACCCCGTAACAACAAACAACCCTAACCCCCAAACAACAAACAACCCTAACCCCCTAACAACAAACAATCCTAACCCCCGAACAACCAACAACACTAACCCCCTAACCACAGTATACACTAACAGCCTAACAACAAAAACCACTAAACCCCTACAAGAAACAACCCTAAACCCCTAACAACAAACAACACTAACCCCCTAACAACAAACAACCCTAACCAAACAACAAAAAAACCTAACCCACTAACAACAAACAACACTAACAACCTAACAACAAACAACCCTAACCCCCTAACAACAAACAACACTAACACCCTAACAACAAAAACCAATAAACCCCAACAAGAAACAACCCTAAAACCCTAACAACAAACAACACTAACCCCCTAACAACAAACAACCCTAACCAAACAACAAAAAACCCTAACCCACTAGCAACAAACAACACTAACACCCGAACAACAAACAACACTAACCCCCTAACAACAAACAACACTAACACCCTAACAACAAACAACCCTAACCCCCTAACAACAAACAACCCTAACCCCATAACAACAAACAACCCTAAACCCCTAACATCAAAGAACACTAACACCCTAACAACAAACAACCCTAACCCCCTAACAACAAACACTAACCCCCAAACAACAAACAACCCTAAAACCCTAAAAGCAAACAACACTAAACCCCTAAAAACAAACAACACTAAGCCCCTAACAACAAACAACACTAACACCCGAACAACAAACACCACTAAACCCCAACAAGAAACAACCCTAAGCCCCTAACAACAAACAACACTAACCCCATAACAAGAAACAACCCTAAACCCCTAACAACAAACAACACTAACCCCCTGACAACAAACAACACTAACACCCTAACAACAACCAACCCTAACCCCCTAAGAACAAACAACACTAACGCCCTAAGGAGAAACAACACTAACCCCCAGCAACGAACAATACTAACCCCCTAACAACACAAAACCTAACCTCTTATCAACAAACAACCCTAACCCACTAACAACAAACAACCCTAACACCCTAACAACAAACAACACTAACCCCCTAACAACAAACAACCCTAAACCCCTAGCATCAAAGAACACTAACACCCTAACAACAAACAACCCTAGCCCCCTAACAACAAACACTAACCCCCAAACAACAAACAACCCTAACCCCTAAAAACCAAAAACACTAACACACTAACAACAAACAACTCTAACCCACTAACAACAAACAACCCTAACCCCCTAACAACAAACAACCCTAAACCCCTAACATCAAACAACACTAACCTCCTAACAACACAAAACACTAACACCCTAACAACAAACAACACTAACACCCTAACAACAAAAACCACTAAACCCCAACAAGAAACAACCCTAAACCCCTAACAACAAACACTAACCCCCTAACAATAAACAACACTAAACCCCTAACAAGAATCTACCCTAACCCCGTAACAACAAACAACACTAACACCCTAACAACAAAAACCAATAAACCCCAACAAGAAACAACCCTAAAACCCTAACAACAAACAACACTAACCCACTAACAACAAACAACCCTAACCAAACAACAAACACACCTAACCCACTAACAACAAACAACACTAACACCCGAACAACAAACAACCCTAACCCCCTAACAACAAACAACACTAACACCCTAACAACAAACAACCCTAACCCCCTAACAACAAAAAACACTAACCCCATAACAACAAACAACCTTAAACCCCTAACATCAAAGAACACTAACACCCTAACAACAAACAACCCTAACCCCCTAACAACAAACACTAACCCCCAAACAACAAACAACCCTAAAACCCTAAAAGCAAACAACACTAAACCCCTAAAAACAAACAACACTAAGCCCCTAACAACAAACAACACTAACACCCGAACAACAAACACCACTAAACCCCAACAAAAACAACCCTAAGCCCCTAACAACAAACAACACTAACCCCCTAACAAGAAACAACCCTAAACCCCTAACAACAAACAACACTAACCCCCTAACAACAAAAAACACTAACACCCTAACAACAACCAACCCTAACCCCCTAAGAACAAACAACACTAACGCCCTAAGAAGAAACAACACTAACCCCCAGCAACGAACAATATTAACCCCCTAACAACACAAAACCTAACCTCTTATCAACAAACAACCCTAACCCACTAACAACAAACAACCCTAACACCCTAACAACAAACAACACTAACCCCCTAACAACAAACAACCCTAAACCCCTAACATCAAAGAACACTAACACCCTAACAACAAACAATCCTAGCCCCCTAAGAACAAACACTAACCCCCAAACAACAAACAACCCTAACCCCTAAAAACCAAAAACACTAACCCACTAACAACAAACAACCCTAACCCACAAACAACAAACAACCCTAACCCCCTAACAACAAACAACCCTAAACCCCTATCATCAAACAACACTAACCCCCTAACCACAATAAACACTAACACCCGAACAACAAAAACCACTATACCCCAACAAGAAACAACCCTAAACCCCTAACAACAAACAACACTAACACCCTAACAACAAAAACCACTAAACCCCAACAAGAAACAACCCTAAACCCCTAACAACAAACACTAACCCCCTAACAATAAACAACACTAAACCCCTAACAAGAAACTACCCTAACCCCGTAACAACAAACAACACTAACCCCGTAACAACAAACAACCCTAACCCCCAAACAACAAACAACCCTAACCCCCTAACAACAAACAATCCTAACCCCCGAACAACCAACAACACTAACCCCCTAACCACAGTATACACTAACAGCCTAACAACAAAAACCACTAAACCCCTACAAGAAACAACCCTAAACCCCTAACAACAAACAACACTAACCCCCTAACAACAAACAACCCTAACCAAACAACAAAAAACCCTAACCCACAAACAACAAACAACACTAACAACCTAACAACAAACAACCCTAACCCCCTAACAACAAACAACAGTAACACCCTAACCAGAAACAACCTTAACACCCTAACAACAAACAACACTAACCCCCAACAACAAACAACCCTAAACCCCTAATATCAAACAACACTAACACCCTAACAACAAACAACACAAATCCCCTAACAACAAACACTAACCCCCAAACAACCCTAACCCCTAAAAACCAAAAACACTAACCCACTAACAACAAACAACCCTAAACCACTAAAAACAAACAACCCTAACACCCTAACAAGAAACAACACTAAAACTCTAACAACAAACAACCCTAAACCCCTAACATCAAACAATACTAACCCCCTAACAACACAAAACACTAACGCCCTAACAAGAAACAACACTAACACCGTAACAACAAAAACCACTAAACCCCAACAAGAAACAACCCTAAACCCCTAACAACAAACACTAACCCCCTAACAACAAACAACACTAAACCCCTAACAAGAAACTACCCTAACCCCGTAACAACAAACAACACTAACCCGGTAACAACAAACAACTCTAACCCCCAAACAACAAACAACCCTAACCCCTAAAAACCAAAAACACTAACCCACTAACAACAAACAACCCTAAACCACTAAAAACAAACAACCCTAACACCCTATCAAGAAACAACACTAAAACTCTAACAACAAACAACCCTAAACCCCTAACATCAAACAACACTAACCCCCTAACAACACAAAACACTAACACCCTAACAACAAACAACACTAACACCCTAACAACAAAAACCACTAAACCCCAACAAGAAACAACCCTACACCCCTAACAACAAACAACACTAACCCCCTAACAACAAACAACCCTAACCCCTAACAACAAACAACACTAACACCCTAACAACAAACAACCCTAAACCCCTAACATCAAAGAACACTAACCCACTAACAACAAACAACCCTAACCCACTAACAAACAACCCTAACAACCTAACAACAAACAACACTAACCCCCTAGCAACAAACAACCCTAAACCCCTAACATCAAACAACACTAACCCCCTAACAACAAACAACACTAACACCCTAACAACAAACAACACTAACCCCCTAACAACAAACAACCCTAACCAAACAACAAACAAACCTAACCCACTAACAACAAACAACACTAACACCCTAACAACAAAAAACCCTAACCCCTAACAACAAACAACACTAACACCCTAACAACAAACAACACTAACACCCTAACAACAAGAACCACTAAACCCCAACAAGGAACAACCCTAAAACCCTAACAACAAACACTAACCCCCTAACAATAAACAACACTAAACCCCTAACAAGAAACTACCCTAACCCCGTAACAACAAACAACACTAACCCCGTAACAACAAACAACCCTAACCCCCAAACAACAAACAACCCTAACCCCCAAACAACAAACAACCCTAACCCCCTAACAACAAACAATCCTAACCCCCGAACAACCAACAACACTAACCCCCTAACCACAATAAAGACTAACACCCTAACAACAAAAACCACTAAACCCCAACAAGAAACAACCCTAAACCCGTAACAACAAACAACACTAACCCCCTAACAACAAACAACCCTAACCAAACAACAAACAAACCTAACCCACTAACAACAAACAACACTAACACCCTAACAACAAACAACCCTAACCCCTAACAACAAACAACACTAACACCCTAACAACAAACAACCCTAACCCCCTAACAACAAACAACACTAACCCCCTAACAACAAACAACCCTAAATCCCTAACATCAAAGAACACTAACCCCCTAACAACACAAAACACTAACACCCTAACAACAAACACTAACCCCCAAACAACAAACAACCCTAACCCCTAAAAACCAAAAACACTAACCCACTAACAACAAACAACCCTAACCCCCTAACAACAAACAACACTAACACCCTAACAACAAACAACACTAACCCCCTAACAACAAACAACCCTAACCAAACAACAAACAAACCTAACCCACTAACAACAAACAACACTAACACCCTAACAACAAACAACCCTAACCCCTAACAACAAACAACACTAACACCCTAACAACAAACAACACTAACACCCTAACAACAAGAACCACTAAACCCCAACAAGGAACAACCCTAAAACCCTAACAACAAACACTAACCCCCTAACAATAAACAACACTAAACCCCTAACAAGAAACTACCCTAACCCCGTAACAACAAACAACACTAACCCCGTAACAACAAACAACCCTAACCCCCAAACAACAAACAACCCTAACCCCCTAACAACAAACAATCCTAACCCCCGAACAACCAACAACACTAACCCCCTAACCACAGTATACACTAACAGCCTAACAACAAAAACCACTAAACCCCTACAAGAAACAACCCTAAACCCCTAACAACAAACAACACTAACCCCCTAACAACAAACAACCCTAACCAAACAACAAAAAAACCTAACCCACTAACAACAAACAACACTAACAACCTAACAACAAACAACCCTAACCCCCTAACAACAAACAACACTAACACCCTAACAACAAAAACCAATAAACCCCAACAAGAAACAACCCTAAAACCCTAACAACAAACAACACTAACCCCCTAACAACAAACAACCCTAACCAAACAACAAAAAACCCTAACCCACTAGCAACAAACAACACTAACACCCGAACAACAAACAACCCTAACCCCCTAACAACAAACAACACTAACACCCTAACAACAAACAACCCTAACCCCCTAACAACAAACAACCCTAACCCCATAACAACAAACAACCCTAAACCCCTAACATCAAAGAACACTAACACCCTAACAACAAACAACCCTAACCCGCTAACAACAAACACTAACCCCCAAACAACAAACAACCCTAAAACCCTAAAAGCAAACAACACTAAACCCCTAAAAACAAACAACACTAAGCCCCTAACAACAAACAACACTAACACCCGAACAACAAACACCACTAAACCCCAACAAAAACAACCCTAAGCCCCTAACAACAAACAACACTAACCCCCTAACAAGAAACAACCCTAAACCCCTAACAACAAACAACACTAACCCCCTAACAACAAACAACACTAACACCCTAACAACAACCAACCCTAACCCCCTAAGAACAAACAACTCTAACGCCCTAAGAAGAAACAACACTAACCCCCAGCAACGAACAATATTAACCCCCTAACAACACAAAACCTAACCTCTTATCAACAAACAACCCTAACCCACTAACAACAAACAACCCTAACACCCTAACAACAAACAACACTAACCCCCTAACAACAAACAACCCTAAACCCCTAACATCAAAGAACACTAACACCCTAACAACAAACAATCCTAGCCCCCTAAGAACAAACACTAACCCCCAAACAACAAACAACCCTAACCCCTAAAAACCAAAAACACTAACCCACTAACAACAAACAACCCTAACCCACAAACAACAAACAACCCTAACCCCCTAACAACAAACAACCCTAAACCCCTATCATCAAACAACACTAACCCCCTAACCACAATAAACACTAACACCCGAACAACAAAAACCACTATACCCCAACAAGAAACAACCCTAAACCCCTAACAACAAACAACACTAACACCCTAACAACAAAAACCACTAAACCCCAACAAGAAACAACCCTAAACCCCTAACAACAAACACTAACCCCCTAACAATAAACAACACTAAACCCCTAACAAGAAACTACCCTAACCCCGTAACAACAAACAACACTAACCCCGTAACAACAAACAACCCTAACCCCCAAACAACAAACAACCCTAACCCCCTAACAACAAACAATCCTAACCCCCGAACAACCAACAACACTAACCCCCTAACCACAGTATACACTAACAGCCTAACAACAAAAACCACTAAACCCCTACAAGAAACAACCCTAAACCCCTAACAACAAACAACACTAACCCCCTAACAACAAACAACCCTAACCAAACAACAAAAAACCCTAACCCACAAACAACAAACAACACTAACAACCTAACAACAAACAACCCTAACCCCCTAACAACAAACAACAGTAACACCCTAACCAGAAACAACCTTAACACCCTAACAACAAACAACACTAACCCCCAACAACAAACAACCCTAAACCCCTAATATCAAACAACACTAACACCCTAACAACAAACAACACAAATCCCCTAACAACAAACACTAACCCCCAAACAACCCTAACCCCTAAAAACCAAAAACACTAACCCACTAACAACAAACAACCCTAAACCACTAAAAACAAACAACCCTAACACCCTAACAAGAAACAACACTAAAACTCTAACAACAAACAACCCTAAACCCCTAACATCAAACAACACTAACCCCCTAACAACACAAAACACTAACGCCCTAACAAGAAACAACACTAACACCGTAACAACAAAAACCACTAAACCCCAACAAGAAACAACCCTAAACCCCTAACAACAAACACTAACCCCCTAACAACAAACAACACTAAACCCCTAACAAGAAACTACCCTAACCCCGTAACAACAAACAACACTAACCCGGTAACAACAAACAACTCTAACCCCCAAACAACAAACAACCCTAACCCCTAAAAACCAAAAACACTAACCCACTAACAACAAACAACCCTAAACCACTAAAAACAAACAACCCTAACACCCTATCAAGAAACAACACTAAAACTCTAACAACAAACAACCCTAAACCCCTAACATCAAACAACACTAACCCCCTAACAACACAAAACACTAACACCCTAACAACAAACAACACTAACACCCTAACAACAAAAACCACTAAACCCCAACAAGAAACAACCCTACACCCCTAACAACAAACAACACTAACCCCCTAACAACAAACAACCCTAACCCCTAACAACAAACAACACTAACACCCTAACAACAAACAACCCTAAACCCCTAACATCAAAGAACACTAACCCACTAACAACAAACAACCCTAACCCACTAACAAACAACCCTAACAACCTAACAACAAACAACACTAACCCCCTAGCAACAAACAACCCTAAACCCCTAACATCAAACAACACTAACCCCCTAACAACAAACAACACTAACACCCTAACAACAAACAACACTAACCCCCTAACAACAAACAACCCTAACCAAACAACAAACAAACCTAACCCACTAACAACAAACAACACTAACACCCTAACAACAAAAAACCCTAACCCCTAACAACAAACAACACTAACACCCTAACAACAAACAACACTAACACCCTAACAACAAGAACCACTAAACCCCAACAAGGAACAACCCTAAAACCCTAACAACAAACACTAAGCCCTAACAATAAACAACACTAAACCCCTAACAAGAAACTACCCTAACCCCGTAACAACAAACAACACTAACCCCGTAACAACAAACAACCCTAACCCCCAAACAACAAACAACCCTAACCCCCAAACAACAAACAACCCTAACCCCCTAACAACAAACAATCCTAACCCCCGAACAACCAACAACACTAACCCCCTAACCACAATAAAGACTAACACCCTAACAACAAAAACCACTAAACCCCAACAAGAAACAACCCTAAACCCGTAACAACAAACAACACTAACCCCCTAACAACAAACAACCCTAACCAAACAACAAACAAACCTAACCCACTAACAACAAACAACACTAACACCCTAACAACAAACAACCCTAACCCCTAACAACAAACAACACTAACACCCTAACAACAAACAACCCTAACCCCCTAACAACAAACAACACTAACCCCCTAACAACAAACAACCCTAAATCCCTAACATCAAAGAACACTAACCCCCTAACAACACAAAACACTAACACCCTAACAACAAACACTAACCCCCAAACAACAAACAACCCTAACCCCTAAAAACCAAAAACACTAACCCACTAACAACAAACAACCCTAACCCCCTAACAACAAACAACACTAACACCCTAACAACAAACAACACTAACCCCCTAACAACAAACAACCCTAACCAAACAACAAACAAACCTAACCCACTAACAACAAACAACACTAACACCCTAACAACAAACAACCCTAACCCCTAACAACAAACAGCACTAACACCCTAACAACAAACAACACTAACACCCTAACAACAAGAACCACTAAACCCCAACAAGGAACAACCCTAAAACCCTAACAACAAACACTAACCCCCTAACAATAAACAACACTAAACCCCTAACAAGAAACTACCCTAACCCCGTAACAACAAACAACACTAACCCCGTAACAACAAACAACCCTAACCCCCAAACAACAAACAACCCTAACCCCCTAACAACAAACAATCCTAACCCCCGAACAACCAACAACACTAACCCCCTAACCACAGTATACACTAACAGCCTAACAACAAAAACCACTAAACCCCTACAAGAAACAACCCTAAACCCCTAACAACAAACAACACTAACCCCCTAACAACAAACAACCCTAACCAAACAACAAAAAAACCTAACCCACTAACAACAAACAGCACTAACAACCTAACAACAAACAACCCTAACCCCCTAACAACAAACAACACTAACACCCTAACAACAAAAACAAATAAACCCCAACAAGAAACAACCCTAAAACCCTAACAACAAACAACACTAACCCCCTAACAACAAACAACCCTAACCAAACAACAAAAAACCCTAACCCACTAGCAACAAACAACACTAACACCCGAACAACAAACAACCCTAACCCCCTAACAACAAACAACACTAACACCCTAACAACAAACAACCCTAACCCCCTAACAACAAATAACCCTAACCCCATAACAACAAACAACCCTAAACCCCTAACATCAAAGAACACTAACACCCTAACAACAAACAACCCTAACCCCCTAACAACAAACACTAACCCCCAAACAACAAACAACCCTAAAACCCTAAAAGCAAACAACACTAAACCCCTAAAAACAAACAACACTAAGCCCCTAACAACAAACAACACTAACACCCGAACAACAAACACCACTAAACCCCAACAAGAAACAACCCTAAGCCCCTAACAACAAACAACACTAACCCCCTAACAAGAAACAACCCTAAACCCCTAACAACAAACAACACTAACCCCCTGACAACAAACAACACTAACACCCTAACAACAACCAACCCTAACCCCCTAAGAACAAACAACACTAACGCCCTAAGGAGAAACAACACTAACCCCCAGCAACGAACAATACTAACCCCCTAACAACACAAAACCTAACCTCTTATCAACAAACAACCCTAACCCACTAACAACAAACAACCCTAACACCCTAACAACAAACAACACTAACCCCCTAACAACAAACAACCCTAAACCCCTAGCATCAAAGAACACTAACACCCTAACAACAAACAACCCTAGCCCCCTAACAACAAACACTAACCCCCAAACAACAAACAACCCTAACCCCTAAAAACCAAAAACACTAACACACTAACAACAAACAACTCTAACCCACTAACAACAAACAACCCTAACCCCCTAACAACAAACAACCCTAAAGCCCTAACATCAAACAACACTAACCTCCTAACAACACAAAACACTAACACCCTAACAACAAACAACACTAACACCCTAACAACAAAAACCACTAAACCCCAACAAGAAACAACCCTAAACCCCTAACAACAAACACTAACCCCCTAACAATAAACAACACTAAACCCCTAACAAGAATCTACCCTAACCCCGTAACAACAAACAACACTAACACCCTAACAACAAAAACCAATAAACCCCAACAAGAAACAACCCTAAAACCCTAACAACAAACAACACTAACCCACTAACAACAAACAACCCTAACCAAACAACAAACACACCTAACCCACTAACAACAAACAACACTAACACCCGAACAACAAACAACCCTAACCCCCTAACAACAAACAACACTAACACCCTAACAACAAACAACCCTAACCCCCTAACAACAAAAAACACTAACCCCATAACAACAAACAACCTTAAACCCCTAACATCAAAGAACACTAACACCCTAACAACAAACAACCCTAACCCCCTAACAACAAACACTAACCCCCAAACAACAAACAACCCTAAAACCCTAAAAGCAAACAACACTAAACCCCTAAAAACAAACAACACTAAGCCCCTAACAACAAACAACACTAACACCCGAACAACAAACACCACTAAACCCCAACAAAAACAACCCTAAGCCCCTAACAACAAACAACACTAACCCCCTAACAAGAAACAACCCTAAACCCCTATCAACAAACAACACTAACCCCCTAACAACAAACAACACTAACACCCTAACAACAACCAACCCTAACCCCCTAAGAACAAACAACACTAACGCCCTAAGAAGAAACAACACTAACCCCCAGCAACGAACAATATTAACCCCCTAACAACACAAAACCTAACCTCTTATCAACAAACAACCCTAACCCACTAACAACAAACAACCCTAACACCCTAACAACAAACAACACTAACCCCCTAACAACAAACAACCCTAAACCCCTAACATCAAAGAACACTAACACCCTAACAACAAACAATCCTAGCCCCCTAAGAACAAACACTAACCCCCAAACAACAAACAACCCTAACCCCTAAAAACCAAAAACACTAACCCACTAACAACAAACAACCCTAACCCACAAACAACAAACAACCCTAACCCCCTAACAACAAACAACCCTAAACCCCTATCATCAAACAACACTAACCCCCTAACCACAATAAACACTAACACCCGAACAACAAAAACCACTATACCCCAACAAGAAACAACCCTAAACCCCTAACAACAAACAACACTAACACCCTAACAACAAAAACCACTAAACCCCAACAAGAAACAACCCTAAACCCCTAACAACAAACACTAACCCCCTAACAATAAACAACACTAAACCCCTAACAAGAAACTACCCTAACCCCGTAACAACAAACACTAACACCCTAACAACAAAAACCACTAAACCCCAACAAGAAACAACCCTAAAACCCTAACAACAAACAACACTAACCCCCTAACAACAAACAACCCTAACCAAACAACAAACAAACCTAACCCACTAAGAACAAACAACACTAACACCCGAACAACAAACAACCCTAACCCCCTAACAACAAACAACACTAACACCCTAACAACAAACAACCCTAACCCCCAACAACAAACAACACTAACCCCATAACAACAAACAACCCTAAACCCCTAACATCAAAGAACACTAACACCCTAACAACAAACAACCCTAACCCCCTAACAAGAAACACTAACCCCCAAACAACAAACAACCCTAAAACCATAAAAGCAAACAACACTAAACCCCTAAAAACAAACAACACTAAGCCCCTAACAACAAACAACACTAACACCCGAACAGCAAACACCACTAAACCCCAACAAGAAACAACCCTAAGCACCTAACAACAAACAACACTAACCCCCTAACAAGAAACAACCCTAAACCCCTAACAACAAACAAC
The DNA here is from genome assembly GCF_024166365.1 of Elephas maximus indicus. NCBI lineage: Eukaryota > Metazoa > Chordata > Mammalia > Proboscidea > Elephantidae > Elephas > Elephas maximus. Next base: position 544,966 of record NW_026060233.1, on the reverse strand, counting down.
ACTAACCCCCTGACAACAAACAACACTAACACCCTAACAACAACCAACCCTAACCCCCTAAGAACAAACAACACTAACGCCCTAAGGAGAAACAACACTAACCCCCAGCAACGAACAATACTAACCCCCTAACAACACAAAACCTAACCTCTTATCAACAAACAACCCTAACCCACTAACAACAAACAACCCTAACCCCCAAACAACAAACAACCCTAACCCCCTAACAACAAACAATCCTAACCCCCGAACAACCAACAACACTAACCCCCTAACCACAGTATACACTAACAGCCTAACAACAAAAACCACTAAACCCCTACAAGAAACAACCCTAAACCCCTAACAACAAACAACACTAACCCCCTAACAACAAACAACCCTAACCAAACAACAAAAAAACCTAACCCACTAACAACAAACAACACTAACAACCTAACAACAAACAACCCTAACCCCCTAACAACAAACAACACTAACACCCTAACAACAAGAACCACTAAACCCCAACAAGGAACAACCCTAAAACCCTAACAACAAACACTAACCCCCTAACAATAAACAACACTAAACCCCTAACAAGAAACTACCCTAACCCCGTAACAACAAACAACACTAACCCCGTAACAACAAACAACCCTAACCCCCAAACAACAAACAACCCTAACCCCCAAACAACAAACAACCCTAACCCCCTAACAACAAACAATCCTAACCCCCGAACAACCAACAACACTAACCCCCTAACCACAATAAAGACTAACACCCTAACAACAAAAACCACTAAACCCCAACAAGAAACAACCCTAAACCCGTAACAACAAACAACACTAACCCCCTAACAACAAACAACCCTAACCAAACAACAAACAAACCTAACCCACTAACAACAAACAACACTAACACCCTAACAACAAACAACCCTAACCCCTAACAACAAACAACACTAACACCCTAACAACAAACAACCCTAACCCCCTAACAACAAACAACACTAACCCCCTAACAACAAACAACCCTAAATCCCTAACATCAAAGAACACTAACCCCCTAACAACACAAAACACTAACACCCTAACAACAAACACTAACCCCCAAACAACAAACAACCCTAACCCCTAAAAACCAAAAACACTAACCCACTAACAACAAACAACCCTAACCCCCTAACAACAAACAACACTAACACCCTAACAACAAACAACACTAACCCCCTAACAACAAACAACCCTAACCAAACAACAAACAAACCTAACCCACTAACAACAAACAACACTAACACCCTAACAACAAACAACCCTAACCCCTAACAACAAACAACACTAACACCCTAACAACAAACAACACTAACACCCTAACAACAAGAACCACTAAACCCCAACAAGGAACAACCCTAAAACCCTAACAACAAACACTAACCCCCTAACAATAAACAACACTAAACCCCTAACAAGAAACTACCCTAACCCCGTAACAACAAACAACACTAACCCCGTAACAACAAACAACCCTAACCCCCAAACAACAAACAACCCTAACCCCCTAACAACAAACAATCCTAACCCCCGAACAACCAACAACACTAACCCCCTAACCACAGTATACACTAACAGCCTAACAACAAAAACCACTAAACCCCTACAAGAAACAACCCTAAACCCCTAACAACAAACAACACTAACCCCCTAACAACAAACAACCCTAACCAAACAACAAAAAAACCTAACCCACTAACAACAAACAACACTAACAACCTAACAACAAACAACCCTAACCCCCTAACAACAAACAACACTAACACCCTAACAACAAAAACCAATAAACCCCAACAAGAAACAACCCTAAAACCCTAACAACAAACAACACTAACCCCCTAACAACAAACAACCCTAACCAAACAACAAAAAACCCTAACCCACTAGCAACAAACAACACTAACACCCGAACAACAAACAACCCTAACCCCCTAACAACAAACAACACTAACACCCTAACAACAAACAACCCTAACCCCCTAACAACAAATAACCCTAACCCCATAACAACAAACAACCCTAAACCCCTAACATCAAAGAACACTAACACCCTAACAACAAACAACCCTAACCCCCTAACAACAAACACTAACCCCCAAACAACAAACAACCCTAAAACCCTAAAAGCAAACAACACTAAACCCCTAAAAACAAACAACACTAAGCCCCTAACAACAAACAACACTAACACCCGAACAACAAACACCACTAAACCCCAACAAGAAACAACCCTAAGCCCCTAACAACAAACAACACTAACCCCCTAACAAGAAACAACCCTAAACCCCTAACAACAAACAACACTAACCCCCTGACAACAAACAACACTAACACCCTAACAACAACCAACCCTAACCCCCTAAGAACAAACAACACTAACGCCCTAAGGAGAAACAACACTAACCCCCAGCAACGAACAATACTAACCCCCTAACAACACAAAACCTAACCTCTTATCAACAAACAACCCTAACCCACTAACAACAAACAACCCTAACACCCTAACAACAAACAACACTAACCCCCTAACAACAAACAACCCTAAACCCCTAGCATCAAAGAACACTAACACCCTAACAACAAACAACCCTAGCCCCCTAACAACAAACACTAACCCCCAAACAACAAACAACCCTAACCCCTAAAAACCAAAAACACTAACACACTAACAACAAACAACTCTAACCCACTAACAACAAACAACCCTAACCCCCTAACAACAAACAACCCTAAAGCCCTAACATCAAACAACACTAACCTCCTAACAACACAAAACACTAACACCCTAACAACAAACAACACTAACACCCTAACAACAAAAACCACTAAACCCCAACAAGAAACAACCCTAAACCCCTAACAACAAACACTAACCCCCTAACAATAAACAACACTAAACCCCTAACAAGAATCTACCCTAACCCCGTAACAACAAACAACACTAACACCCTAACAACAAAAACCAATAAACCCCAACAAGAAACAACCCTAAAACCCTAACAACAAACAACACTAACCCACTAACAACAAACAACCCTAACCAAACAACAAACACACCTAACCCACTAACAACAAACAACACTAACACCCGAACAACAAACAACCCTAACCCCCTAACAACAAACAACACTAACACCCTAACAACAAACAACCCTAACCCCCTAACAACAAAAAACACTAACCCCATAACAACAAACAACCTTAAACCCCTAACATCAAAGAACACTAACACCCTAACAACAAACAACCCTAACCCCCTAACAACAAACACTAACCCCCAAACAACAAACAACCCTAAAACCCTAAAAGCAAACAACACTAAACCCCTAAAAACAAACAACACTAAGCCCCTAACAACAAACAACACTAACACCCGAACAACAAACACCACTAAACCCCAACAAAAACAACCCTAAGCCCCTAACAACAAACAACACTAACCCCCTAACAAGAAACAACCCTAAACCCCTAACAACAAACAACACTAACCCCCTAACAACAAACAACACTAACACCCTAACAACAACCAACCCTAACCCCCTAAGAACAAACAACACTAACGCCCTAAGAAGAAACAACACTAACCCCCAGCAACGAACAATATTAACCCCCTAACAACACAAAACCTAACCTCTTATCAACAAACAACCCTAACCCACTAACAACAAACAACCCTAACACCCTAACAACAAACAACACTAACCCCCTAACAACAAACAACCCTAAACCCCTAACATCAAAGAACACTAACACCCTAACAACAAACAATCCTAGCCCCCTAAGAACAAACACTAACCCCCAAACAACAAACAACCCTAACCCCTAAAAACCAAAAACACTAACCCACTAACAACAAACAACCCTAACCCACAAACAACAAACAACCCTAACCCCCTAACAACAAACAACCCTAAACCCCTATCATCAAACAACACTAACCCCCTAACCACAATAAACACTAACACCCGAACAACAAAAACCACTATACCCCAACAAGAAACAACCCTAAACCCCTAACAACAAACAACACTAACACCCTAACAACAAAAACCACTAAACCCCAACAAGAAACAACCCTAAACCCCTAACAACAAACACTAACCCCCTAACAATAAACAACACTAAACCCCTAACAAGAAACTACCCTAACCCCGTAACAACAAACACTAACACCCTAACAACAAAAACCACTAAACCCCAACAAGAAACAACCCTAAAACCCTAACAACAAACAACACTAACCCCCTAACAACAAACAACCCTAACCAAACAACAAACAAACCTAACCCACTAAGAACAAACAACACTAACACCCGAACAACAAACAACCCTAACCCCCTAACAACAAACAACACTAACACCCTAACAACAAACAACCCTAACCCCCAACAACAAACAACACTAACCCCATAACAACAAACAACCCTAAACCCCTAACATCAAAGAACACTAACACCCTAACAACAAACAACCCTAACCCCCTAACAACAAACACTAACCCCCAAACAACAAACAACCCTAAAACCCTAAAAGCAAACAACACTAAACCCCTAAAAACAAACAACACTAAGCCCCTAACAACAAACAACACTAACACCCGAACAGCAAACACCACTAAACCCCAACAAGAAACAACCCTAAGCACCTAACAACAAACAACACTAACCCCCTAACAAGAAACAACCCTAAACCCCTAACAACAAACAACACTAACCCCCTGACAACAAACAACACTAACACCCTAACAACAACCAACCCTAACCCCCTAAGAACAAACAACACTAACGCCCTAAGGAGAAACAACACTAACCCCCAGCAACGAACAATACTAACCCCCTAACAACACAAAACCTAACCTCTTATCAACAAACAACCCTAACCCACTAACAACAAACAACCCTAACCCCCAAACAACAAACAACCCTAACCCCCTAACAACAAACAATCCTAACCCCCGAACAACCAACAACACTAACCCCCTAACCACAGTATACACTAACAGCCTAACAACAAAAACCACTAAACCCCTACAAGAAACAACCCTAAACCCCTAACAACAAACAACACTAACCCCCTAACAACAAACAACCCTAACCAAACAACAAAAAAACCTAACCCACTAACAACAAACAACACTAACAACCTAACAACAAACAACCCTAACCCCCTAACAACAAACAACACTAACACCCTAACAACAAAAACCAATAAACCCCAACAAGAAACAACCCTAAAACCCTAACAACAAACAACACTAACCCCCTAACAACAAACAACCCTAACCAAACAACAAAAAACCCTAACCCACTAGCAACAAACAACACTAACACCCGAACAACAAACAACCCTAACCCCCTAACAACAAACAACACTAACACCCTAACAACAAACAACCCTAACCCCCTAACAACAAACAACCCTAACCCCATAACAACAAACAACCCTAAACCCCTAACATCAAAGAACACTAACACCCTAACAACAAACAACCCTAACCCCCTAACAACAAACACTAACCCCCAAACAACAAACAACCCTAAAACCCTAAAAGCAAACAACACTAAACCCCTAAAAACAAACAACACTAAGCCCCTAACAACAAACAACACTAACACCCGAACAACAAACACCACTAAACCCCAACAAGAAACAACCCTAAGCCCCTAACAACAAACAACACTAACCCCCTAACAAGAAACAACCCTAAACCCCTAACAACAAACAACACTAACCCCCTGACAACAAACAACACTAACACCCTAACAACAACCAACCCTAACCCCCTAAGAACAAACAACACTAACGCCCTAAGGAGAAACAACACTAACCCCCAGCAACGAACAATACTAACCCCCTAACAACACAAAACCTAACCTCTTATCAACAAACAACCCTAACGCACTAACAACAAAGAACCCTAACACCCTAACAACAAACAACACTAACCCCCTAACAACAAACAACCCTAAACCCCTAGCATCAAAGAACACTAACACCCTAACAACAAACAACCCTAGCCCCCTAACAACAAACACTAACCCCCAAACAACAAACAACCCTAACCCCTAAAAACCAAAAACACTAACACACTAACAACAAACAACTCTAACCCACTAACAACAAACAACCCTAACCCCCTAACAACAAACAACCCTAAACCCCTAACATCAAACAACACTAACCTCCTAACAACACAAAACACTAACACCCTAACAACAAACAACACTAACACCCTAACAACAAAAACCACTAAACCCCAACAAGAAACAACCCTAAACCCCTAACAACAAACACTAACCCCCTAACAATAAACAACACTAAACCCCTAACAAGAATCTACCCTAACCCCGTAACAACAAACAACACTAACACCCTAACAACAAAAACCAATAAACCCCAACAAGAAACAACCCTAAAACCCTAACAACAAACAACACTAACCCACTAACAACAAACAACCCTAACCAAACAACAAACACACCTAACCCACTAACAACAAACAACACTAACACCCGAACAACAAACAACCCTAACCCCCTAACAACAAACAACACTAACACCCTAACAACAAACAACCCTAACCCCCTAACAACAAAAAACACTAACCCCATAACAACAAACAACCTTAAACCCCTAACATCAAAGAACACTAACACCCTAACAACAAACAACCCTAACCCCCTAACAACAAACACTAACCCCCAAACAACAAACAACCCTAAAACCCTAAAAGCAAACAACACTAAACCCCTAAAAACAAACAACACTAAGCCCCTAACAACAAACAACACTAACACCCGAACAACAAACACCACTAAACCCCAACAAAAACAACCCTAAGCCCCTAACAACAAACAACACTAACCCCCTAACAAGAAACAACCCTAAACCCCTAACAACAAACAACACTAACCCCCTAACAACAAACAACACTAACACCCTAACAACAACCAACCCTAACCCCCTAAGGACAAACAACACTAACGCCCTAAGAAGAAACAACAGTAACCCCCAGCAACGAACAATATTAACCCCCTAACAACACAAAACCTAACCTCTTATCAACAAACAACCCTAACCCACTAACAACAAACAACCCTAACACCCTAACAACAAACAACACTAACCCCCTAACAACAAACAACCCTAAACCCCTAACATCAAAGAACACTAACACCCTAACAACAAACAATCCTAGCCCCCTAAGAACAAACACTAACCCCCAAACAACAAACAACCCTAACCCCTAAAAACCAAAAACACTAACCCACTAACAACAAACAACCCTAACCCACAAACAACAAACAACCCTAACCCCCTAACAACAAACAACCCTAAACCCCTATCATCAAACAACACTAACCCCCTAACCACAATAAACACTAACACCCGAACAACAAAAACCACTATACCCCAACAAGAAACAACCCTAAACCCCTAACAACAAACAACACTAACACCCTAACAACAAAAACCACTAAACCCCAACAAGAAACAACCCTAAACCCCTAACAACAAACACTAACCCCCTAACAATAAACAACACTAAACCCCTAACAAGAAACTACCCTAACCCCGTAACAACAAACAACACTAACCCCGTAACAACAAACAACCCTAACACCCAAACAACAAACAACCCTAACCCCCTAACAACAAACAATCCTAACCCCCGAACAACCAACAACACTAACCCCCTAACCACAGTATACACTAACAGCCTAACAACAAAAACCACTAAACCCCTACAAGAAACAACCCTAAACCCCTAACAAACAACACTAACCCCCTAACAACAAACAACCCTAACCAAACAACAAAAAACCCTAACCCACAAACAACAAACAACACTAACAACCTAACAACAAACAACCCTAACCCCCTAACAACAAACAACAGTAACACCCTAACCAGAAACAACCTTAACACCCTAACAACAAACAACACTAACCCCCAACAACAAACAACCCTAAACCCCTAATATCAAACAACACTAACACCCTAACAACAAACAACACAAATCCCCTAACAACAAACACTAACCCCCAAACAACCCTAACCCCTAAAAACCAAAAACACTAACCCACTAACAACAAACAACCCTAAACCACTAAAAACAAACAACCCTAACACCCTAACAAGAAACAACACTAAAACTCTAACAACAAACAACCCTAAACCCCTAACATCAAACAACACTAACCCCCTAACAACACAAAACACTAACGCCCTAACAAGAAACAACACTAACACCGTAACAACAAAAACCACTAAACCCCAACAAGAAACAACCCTAAACCCCTAACAACAAACACTAACCCCCTAACAACAAACAACACTAAACCCCTAACAAGAAACTACCCTAACCCCGTAACAACAAACAACACTAACCCGGTAACAACAAACAACTCTAACCCCCAAACAACAAACAACCCTAACCCCTAAAAACCAAAAACACTAACCCACTAACAACAAACAACCCTAAACCACTAAAAACAAACAACCCTAACACCCTATCAAGAAACAACACTAAAACTCTAACAACAAACAACCCTAAACCCCTAACATCAAACAACACTAACCCCCTAACAACACAAAACACTAACACCCTAACAACAAACAACACTAACACCCTAACAACAAAAACCACTAAACCCCAACAAGAAACAACCCTAAACCCCTAACAACAAACACTAACCCCCTAACAACAAACAACACTAAACCCCTAACAAAAACTACACTAACCCCGTAACAACAAACAACACTAACCCGGTAACAACAAACAACCCTAACCCCCAAACAACAAACAACCCTAACCCCCTAAAAACAAACAATCCTAACCCCCGAACAACGAACAACACTAACCCCCTAACCACAATAAACACTAACACCCTAACAACAAAAACCACTATACCCCAACAAGAAACAACCCTAAACCCCTAACAACAAACAACACTAACACCCTAACAACAAAAACCACTAAACCCCAACAAGAAACAACCCTAAAACCCTAACAACAAACAACACTAACCCCCTAACAACAAACAACCCTAACCAAACAACAAACAAACCTAACCCACTAACAACAAACAACACTAACCCCATAACAACAAACAACCCTAAACCCCTAACATCAAAGAACACTAACACCCTAAAAACAAACAACCCTAACTCCCTAACAACAAACACTAACCCCCAAACAACAAACAACCCTAAAAGCAAACAACACTAAACCCCTAAAAACAAACAACACTAAGCCCCTAACAACAAACAACACTAACCCCGTAACAACAAACAACCCTAAACCCCTAACATCAAACAACACTAACCTCCTAACAACACAAAACACTAACACCCTAACAACAAACAACACTAACACCCTAACAACAAAAACCACTAAACCCCAACAAGAAACAACCGTAAACCCCTAACAACAAACACTAACCCCCTAACAATAAACAACACTAAACCCCTAACAAGAAACTACCCTAACCCCGTAACAACAAACAACACTAACCCCGTAACAACAAACAACCCTAACCCCCAAACAACAAACAACCCTAACCCCCTAACAAAAAACAATCCTAAACCCCGAACAACCAACAACACTAACATCCTAACCACAGTATACACTAACACCCTAACAACAAAAACCACTAAACCCCTACAAGAAACAACCCTAAACCCCTAACAACAAACAACACTAACCCCCTAACAACAAACAACCCTAACCAAACAACAGAAAACCCTAACCCACTAACAACAAACAATCCTAACCCCCGAACAACCAACAACACTAACCCCCTAACCACAGTATACACTAACAGCCTAACAACAAAAACCACTAAACCCCTACAAGAAACAACCCTAAACCCCTAACAACAAACAACACTAACCCCCTAACAACAAACAACCCTAACCAAACAACAAAAAAACCTAACCCACTAACAACAAACAACACTAACAACCTAACAACAAACAACCCTAACCCCCTAACAACAAACAACACTAACACCCTAACAACAAAAACCAATAAACCCCAACAAGAAACAACCCTAAAACCCTAACAACAAACAACACTAACCCCCTAACAACAAACAACCCTAACCAAACAACAAAAAACCCTAACCCACTAGCAACAAACAACACTAACACCCGAACAACAAACAACCCTAACCCCCTAACAACAAACAACACTAACACCCTAACAACAAACAACCCTAACCCCCTAACAACAAACAACCCTAACCCCATAACAACAAACAACCCTAAACCCCTAACATCAAAGAACACTAACACCCTAACAACAAACAACCCTAACCCCCTAACAACAAACACTAACCCCCAAACAACAAACAACCCTAAAACCCTAAAAGCAAACAACACTAAACCCCTAAAAACAAACAACACTAAGCCCCTAACAACAAACAACACTAACACCCGAACAACAAACACCACTAAACCCCAACAAGAAACAACCCTAAGCCCCTAACAACAAACAACACTAACCCCCTAACAAGAAACAACCCTAAACCCCTAACAACAAACAACACTAACCCCCTGACAACAAACAACACTAACACCCTAACAACAACCAACCCTAACCCCCTAAGAACAAACAACACTAACGCCCTAAGGAGAAACAACACTAACCCCCAGCAACGAACAATACTAACCCCCTAACAACACAAAACCTAACCTCTTATCAACAAACAACCCTAACGCACTAACAACAAAGAACCCTAACACCCTAACAACAAACAACACTAACCCCCTAACAACAAACAACCCTAAACCCCTAGCATCAAAGAACACTAACACCCTAACAACAAACAACCCTAGCCCCCTAACAACAAACACTAACCCCCAAACAACAAACAACCCTAACCCCTAAAAACCAAAAACACTAACACACTAACAACAAACAACTCTAACCCACTAACAACAAACAACCCTAACCCCCTAACAACAAACAACCCTAAACCCCTAACATCAAACAACACTAACCTCCTAACAACACAAAACACTAACACCCTAACAACAAACAACACTAACACCCTAACAACAAAAACCACTAAACCCCAACAAGAAACAACCCTAAACCCCTAACAACAAACACTAACCCCCTAACAATAAACAACACTAAACCCCTAACAAGAATCTACCCTAACCCCGTAACAACAAACAACACTAACACCCTAACAACAAAAACCAATAAACCCCAACAAGAAACAACCCTAAAACCCTAACAACAAACAACACTAACCCACTAACAACAAACAACCCTAACCAAACAACAAACACACCTAACCCACTAACAACAAACAACACTAACACCCGAACAACAAACAACCCTAACCCCCTAACAACAAACAACACTAACACCCTAACAACAAACAACCCTAACCCCCTAACAACAAAAAACACTAACCCCATAACAACAAACAACCTTAAACCCCTAACATCAAAGAACACTAACACCCTAACAACAAACAACCCTAACCCCCTAACAACAAACACTAACCCCCAAACAACAAACAACCCTAAAACCCTAAAAGCAAACAACACTAAACCCCTAAAAACAAACAACACTAAGCCCCTAACAACAAACAACACTAACACCCGAACAACAAACACCACTAAACCCCAACAAAAACAACCCTAAGCCCCTAACAACAAACAACACTAACCCCCTAACAAGAAACAACCCTAAACCCCTAACAACAAACAACACTAACCCCCTAACAACAAACAACACTAACACCCTAACAACAACCAACCCTAACCCCCTAAGGACAAACAACACTAACGCCCTAAGAAGAAACAACAGTAACCCCCAGCAACGAACAATATTAACCCCCTAACAACACAAAACCTAACCTCTTATCAACAAACAACCCTAACCCACTAACAACAAACAACCCTAACACCCTAACAACAAACAACACTAACCCCCTAACAACAAACAACCCTAAACCCCTAACATCAAAGAACACTAACACCCTAACAACAAACAATCCTAGCCCCCTAAGAACAAACACTAACCCCCAAACAACAAACAACCCTAACCCCTAAAAACCAAAAACACTAACCCACTAACAACAAACAACCCTAACCCACAAACAACAAACAACCCTAACCCCCTAACAACAAACAACCCTAAACCCCTATCATCAAACAACACTAACCCCCTAACCACAATAAACACTAACACCCGAACAACAAAAACCACTATACCCCAACAAGAAACAACCCTAAACCCCTAACAACAAACAACACTAACACCCTAACAACAAAAACCACTAAACCCCAACAAGAAACAACCCTAAACCCCTAACAACAAACACTAACCCCCTAACAATAAACAACACTAAACCCCTAACAAGAAACTACCCTAACCCCGTAACAACAAACAACACTAACCCCGTAACAACAAACAACCCTAACACCCAAACAACAAACAACCCTAACCCCCTAACAACAAACAATCCTAACCCCCGAACAACCAACAACACTAACCCCCTAACCACAGTATACACTAACAGCCTAACAACAAAAACCACTAAACCCCTACAAGAAACAACCCTAAACCCCTAACAAACAACACTAACCCCCTAACAACAAACAACCCTAACCAAACAACAAAAAACCCTAACCCACAAACAACAAACAACACTAACAACCTAACAACAAACAACCCTAACCCCCTAACAACAAACAACAGTAACACCCTAACCAGAAACAACCTTAACACCCTAACAACAAACAACACTAACCCCCAACAACAAACAACCCTAAACCCCTAATATCAAACAACACTAACACCCTAACAACAAACAACACAAATCCCCTAACAACAAACACTAACCCCCAAACAACCCTAACCCCTAAAAACCAAAAACACTAACCCACTAACAACAAACAACCCTAAACCACTAAAAACAAACAACCCTAACACCCTAACAAGAAACAACACTAAAACTCTAACAACAAACAACCCTAAACCCCTAACATCAAACAACACTAACCCCCTAACAACACAAAACACTAACGCCCTAACAAGAAACAACACTAACACCGTAACAACAAAAACCACTAAACCCCAACAAGAAACAACCCTAAACCCCTAACAACAAACACTAACCCCCTAACAACAAACAACACTAAACCCCTAACAAGAAACTACCCTAACCCCGTAACAACAAACAACACTAACCCGGTAACAACAAACAACTCTAACCCCCAAACAACAAACAACCCTAACCCCTAAAAACCAAAAACACTAACCCACTAACAACAAACAACCCTAAACCACTAAAAACAAACAACCCTAACACCCTATCAAGAAACAACACTAAAACTCTAACAACAAACAACCCTAAACCCCTAACATCAAACAACACTAACCCCCTAACAACACAAAACACTAACACCCTAACAACAAACAACACTAACACCCTAACAACAAAAACCACTAAACCCCAACAAGAAACAACCCTAAACCCCTAACAACAAACACTAACCCCCTAACAACAAACAACACTAAACCCCTAACAAAAACTACACTAACCCCGTAACAACAAACAACACTAACCCGGTAACAACAAACAACCCTAACCCCCAAACAACAAACAACCCTAACCCCCTAAAAACAAACAATCCTAACCCCCGAACAACGAACAACACTAACCCCCTAACCACAATAAACACTAACACCCTAACAACAAAAACCACTATACCCCAACAAGAAACAACCCTAAACCCCTAACAACAAACAACACTAACACCCTAACAACAAAAACCACTAAACCCCAACAAGAAACAACCCTAAAACCCTAACAACAAACAACACTAACCCCCTAACAACAAACAACCCTAACCAAACAACAAACAAACCTAACCCACTAACAACAAACAACACTAACCCCATAACAACAAACAACCCTAAACCCCTAACATCAAAGAACACTAACACCCTAAAAACAAACAACCCTAACTCCCTAACAACAAACACTAACCCCCAAACAACAAACAACCCTAAAAGCAAACAACACTAAACCCCTAAAAACAAACAACACTAAGCCCCTAACAACAAACAACACTAACCCCGTAACAACAAACAACCCTAAACCCCTAACATCAAACAACACTAACCTCCTAACAACACAAAACACTAACACCCTAACAACAAACAACACTAACACCCTAACAACAAAAACCACTAAACCCCAACAAGAAACAACCGTAAACCCCTAACAACAAACACTAACCCCCTAACAATAAACAACACTAAACCCCTAACAAGAAACTACCCTAACCCCGTAACAACAAACAACACTAACCCCGTAACAACAAACAACCCTAACCCCCAAACAACAAACAACCCTAACCCCCTAACAAAAAACAATCCTAAACCCCGAACAACCAACAACACTAACATCCTAACCACAGTATACACTAACACCCTAACAACAAAAACCACTAAACCCCTACAAGAAACAACCCTAAACCCCTAACAACAAACAACACTAACCCCCTAACAACAAACAACCCTAACCAAACAACAGAAAACCCTAACCCACTAACAACAAACAACACTAACACCCTAACAACAAACAACCCTAACCCCCTAACAACAAACAACACTAACACACTAACCAGAAACAACCCTAACCCCCTAACAACAAACAACACTAACCCCCTAACAACAAACAACCCTAAACCCCTAACATCAAAGAACACTAACACCCTAACAACATACAACCCTAACCCCCTAACAACAAACACTAACCCCCAAACAACAAACAACCCTAACCCTTAAAAACCAAAAACACTAACGCACTAACAACAAACAACCCTAACAAACTAACAACAAACAACCCTAACACCCTAACAACAAACAACACTAACCCCCTAACAACAAACAACCCTAAACCCCTAACATCAAACAACACTAACCCTCTAACAACACAAAACACTAACACCCTAACAACAAACAACACTAAAACCCTAACAACAAAAACCACTAAACCCCAACAAGAAACAACCCTAAACAACTAACAACAAACACTAACCCCCTAACAACAAACAACACTAAACCCCTAACAAGAAACTACCCTAACCCCGTAACAACAAAAAACACTAACCTGGTAACAAAAAACAACCCTAACCCCCAAACAACAAACAACCCTAACCCCCTAACAACAAACAATCCTAACCCCCGAACAACGAACAACACTAACCCCCTAACCACAATAAACACTAACACCCTAACGACAAAAACCACTATACCCCAACAAGAAACAACCCTAAACCCCTAACAACAAACAACACTAACACCCTAACAACAAAAACCACTAAACCCCAACAAGAAACAACCCTAAAACCCTAACAACAAACAACACTAACCCCGTAACAACAAACAACCCTAACCAAACAACAAACAAACCTAACCCACTAACAACAAACAACACTAACACCCGAACAACAAACAACCCTAACCCCCTAACAACAAACAACACTAACACCCTAACAACAACAACCCTAACCCCCTAACAACAAACAACACTAACCCCATAACAACAAACAACCCTAAACCCCTAACATCAAAGAACACTAACACCCTAAAAACAAACAACCCTAACTCCCTAACAACAAACACTAACCCCCAAACAACAAACAACCCTAAAAGCAAACAACACTAAACCCCTAAAAACAAACAACACTAAGCCCCTAACAACAAACAACACTAACCCCGTAACAACAAACAACCCTAAACCCCTAACATCAAACAACACTAACCTCCTAACAACACAAAACACTAACACCCTAACAACAAACAACACTAACACCCTAACAACAAAAACCACTAAACCCCAACAAGAAACAACCGTAAACCCCTAACAACAAACACTAACCCCCTAACAATAAACAACACTAAACCCCTAACAAGAAACTACCCTAACCCCGTAACAACAAACAACACTAACCCCGTAACAACAAACAACCCTAACCCCCAAACAACAAACAACCCTAACCCCCTAACAAAAAACAATCCTAAACCCCGAACAACCAACAACACTAACATCCTAACCACAGTATACACTAACACCCTAACAACAAAAACCACTAAACCCCTACAAGAAACAACCCTAAACCCCTAACAACAAACAACACTAACCCCCTAACAACAAACAACCCTAACCAAACAACAGAAAACCCTAACCCACTAACAACAAACAACACTAACACCCTAACAACAAACAACCCTAACCCCCTAACAACAAACAACACTAACACACTAACCAGAAACAACCCTAACCCCCTAACAACAAACAACACTAACCCCCTAACAACAAACAACCCTAAACCCCTAACATCAAAGAACACTAACACCCTAACAACATACAACCCTAACCCCCTAACAACAAACACTAACCCCCAAACAACAAACAACCCTAACCCCTAAAAACCAAAAACACTAACGCACTAACAACAAACAACCCTAACAAACTAACAACAAACAACCCTAACACCCTAACAACAAACAACACTAACCCCCTAACAACAAACAACCCTAAACCCCTAACATCAAACAACACTAACCCTCTAACAACACAAAACACTAACACCCTAACAACAAACAACACTAAAACCCTAACAACAAAAACCACTAAACCCCAACAAGAAACAACCCTAAACAACTAACAACAAACACTAACCCCCTAACAACAAACAACACTAAACCCCTAACAAGAAACTACCCTAACCCCGTAACAACAAACAACACTAACCTGGTAACAAAAAACAACCCTAACCCCCAAACAACAAACAACCCTAACCCCCTAACAACAAACAATCCTAACCCCCGAACAACGAACAACACTAACCCCCTAACCACAATAAACACTAACACCCTAACGACAAAAACCACTATACCCCAACAAGAAACAACCCTAAACCCCTAACAACAAACAACACTAACACCCTAACAACAAAAACCACTAAACCCCAACAAGAAACAACCCTAAAACCCTAACAACAAACAACACTAACCCCCTAACAACAAACAACCCTAACCAAACAACAAACAAACCTAACCCACTAACAACAAACAACACTAACACCCGAACAACAAACAACCCTAACCCCCTAACAACAAACAACACTAACACCCTAACAACAACAACCCTAACCCCCTAACAACAAACAACACTAACCCCATAACAACAAACAACCCTAAACCCCTAACATCAAAGAACACTAACACCCTAAAAACAAACAACCCTAACTCCCTAACAACAAACACTAACCCCCAAACAACAAACAACCCTAAAAGCAAACAACACTAAACCCCTAAAAACAAACAACACTAAGCCCCTAACAACAAACAACACTAACCCCGTAACAACAAACAACCCTAAACCCCTAACATCAAACAACACTAACCTCCTAACAACACAAAACACTAACACCCTAACAACAAACAACACTAACACCCTAACAACAAAAACCACTAAACCCCAACAAGAAACAACCGTAAACCCCTAACAACAAACACTAACCCCCTAACAATAAACAACACTAAACCCCTAACAAGAAACTACCCTAACCCCGTAACAACAAACAACACTAACCCCGTAACAACAAACAACCCTAACCCCCAAACAACAAACAACCCTAACCCCCTAACAAAAAACAATCCTAAACCCCGAACAACCAACAACACTAACATCCTAACCACAGTATACACTAACACCCTAACAACAAAAACCACTAAACCCCTACAAGAAACAACCCTAAACCCCTAACAACAAACAACACTAACCCCCTAACAACAAACAACCCTAACCAAACAACAGAAAACCCTAACCCACTAACAACAAACAACACTAACACCCTAACAACAAACAACACTAACCCCCTAACAACAAACAACCCTAAACCCCTAGCATCAAAGAACACTAACACCCTAACAACAAACAACCCTAGCCCCCTAACAACAAACACTAACCCCCAAACAACAAACAACCCTAACCCCTAAAAACCAAAAACACTAACACACTAACAACAAACAACTCTAACCCACTAACAACAAACAACCCTAACCCCCTAACAACAAACAACCCTAAACCCCTAACATCAAACAACACTAACCTCCTAACAACACAAAACACTAACACCCTAACAACAAAAAACACTAACACCCTAACAACAAAAACCACTAAACCCCAACAAGAAACAACCCTAAACCCCTAACAACAAACACTAACCCCCTAACAATAAACAACACTAAACCCCTAACAAGAATCTACCCTAACCCCGTAACAACAAACATCACTAACACCCTAACAACAAAAACCACTAAACCCCAACAAGAAACAATCCAAAAACCCTAACAACAAACAACACTAACCCCCTAACAACAAACAACCCTAACCAAACAAAAAACACACCTAACCCACTAACAACAAACAACACTAACACCCGAACAACAAACAACCCTAACCCCCTAACAACAAACAACACTAACACCCTAACAACAAACAACCCTAACCCCCTAACAAGAAAAAACACTAACCCCATAACAACAAACAACCTTAAACCCCTAACATCAAAGAACACTAACACCCTAACAACAAACAACCCTAACCCCCTAACAACAAACACTAACCCCCAAACAACAAACAATCCTAAAACCCTAAAAGCAAACAACACTAAACCCCTAAAAACAAACAACACTAAGCCCCTAACAACAAACAACACTAACACCCGAACAACAAACACCACTAAACCCCAACAAAAACAACCCTAAGCCCCTAACAACAAACAACACTAACCCCCTAACAAGAAACAACCCTAAACCGCTAACAACAAACAACACTAACCCCCTAACAACAAACAACACTAACACCCTAACAACAACCAACCCTAACCCCCTAAGAACAAACAACACTAATGTCCTAAGAAGAAACAACACTAACCCCCAGCAACGAACAATACTAACCCCCTAACAACACAAAATCTAACCTCTTATCAACAAACAACCCTAACCCACTAACAACAAACAACCCTAACAACCTAACAACAAACAACACTAACCCCCTAACAACAAACAACCCTAAACCCCTAACATCAAAGAACACTAACACCCTAACAACAAACAATCCTAGCCCCCTAACAACAAACACTAACCCGCAAACAACAAACAACCCTAACCCCTAAAAACCAAAAACACTAACCCACTAACAACAAACAACCCTAACCCACTAACAACAAACTACCCTAACCCCCTAACAACAAACAACCCTAAACCCCTATAATCAAACAACACTAACCCCCTAACCACAATAAACACTAACACCCGAACAACAAAAAACACTATACCCCAACAAGAAACAACCCTAAACCCCTAACAACAAACAACACTAACACCCTAACAACAAAAACCACTAAACCCCAACAAGAAACAACCCTAAAACCCTAACAACAAACAACAGTAACCCCCTAACAACAAACAACCCTAACCAAACAACAAACAACCCTAACCAAACAACAAACAAACCTAACCCACTAACAACAAACAACACTAACACCCGAACAACAAACAACCCTAACCCCCTAACAACAAACAACACTAACACCCTAACAACAAACAACCCTAACCCCCTAACAACAAAAAACCCTAACCCCATAACAACAAACAACCTTAAACCCCTAACATCAAAGAACACTAACACCCTAACAACAAACAACCCTAACCCCCTAACAACAAACACTAACCCCCAAACAACAAACAACCCTAAAACCCTAAAAGCAAACAACACTAAACCCCTAAAAACAAACAACACTAAGCCCCTAACAACAAACAACACTAACACCCGAACAACAAACACCACTAAACCCCAACAAAAACAACCCTAAGCCCCTAACAACAAACAACACTAACCCCCTAACAAGAAACAACCCTAAACCCCTAACAACAAACAACACTAACCCCCTAACAACAAACAACACTAACACCCTAACAACAACCAACCCTAACCCCCTAAGAACAAACAACACTAATGCCCTAAGAAGAAACAACACTAACCCCCAGCAACGAACAATATTAACCCCCTAACAACACAAAACCTAACCTCTTATCAACAAACAACCCTAACCCACTAACAACAAACAACCCTAACACCCTAACAACAAACAACACTAACCCCCTAACAACAAACAACCCTAAACCCCTAACATCAAAGAACACTAACACCCTAACAACAAACAATCCTAGCCCCCTAACAACAAACACTAACCCCCAAACAACAAACAACCCTAACCCCTAAAAACCAAAAACACTAACCCACTAACAACAAACAACCCTAACCCACTAACAACAAACAACCCTAACCCCCTAACAACAAACAACCCTAAACCCCTATCATCAAACAACACTAACCCCCAACCACAATAAACACTAACACCCGAACAACAAAAACCACTATACCCCAACAAGAAACAACCCTAAACCCCTAACAACAAACAACACTAACACCCTAACAACAAAAACCACTAAACCCCAACAAGAAACAACCCTAAACCCCTAACAACAAACACTAACCCCCTAACAATAAACAACACTAAACCCCTAACAAGAAACTACCCTAACCCCGTAACAACAAACAACACTAACACCCTAACAACAAAAACCAATAAACCCCAACAAGAAACAACCCAAAACCCTAACAACAAACAACACTAACCCCCTAACAACAAACAACCCTAACCCCCTAACAACAAACAACACTAACCCCATAACAACAAACAAACTTAAACCCCTAACATCAAAGAACACTAACACCCTAACAACAAACAACCCTAACCCCCTAACAACAAACACTAACCCCCAAACAACAAACAGCCCTAAAACCCTAAAAGCAAACAACACTAAACCCCTAAAAACAAACAACACTAAGCCCCTAACAACAAACAAAACTAACACCCGAACAACAAACACCACTAAACCCCAACAAGAAACAACCCTAAGCCCCTAACAACAAACAACACTAACCCCCTAACAAGAAACAACCCTAAACCCCTAACAACAAACAATCCTAACCCCCGAACAACCAACAACACTAACCCCCTAACCACAATAAAGACTAACACACTAACAACAAAAACCACTAAACCCCAACAAGAAACAACCCTAAACCCCTAACTTCAAAGAACACTAACCCACTAACAACAAACAACCCTAACCCACTAACAAACAACCCTAACAACCTAACAACAAACAACACTAACCCCCTAACAACAAACAACCCTAAACCCCTAACATCAAACAACACTAACCCCCTAACAACAAACAACACTAACACCCTAACAACAAACAACACTAACCCCCTAACAACAAACAACCCTAACCAAACAACAAACAAACCTAACCCACTAACAACAAACAACACTAATACCCTAACAACAAACAACCCTAACCCCTAACAACAAACAACACTAACACCCTAACAACCAACAACACTAACACCCTAACAACAAGAACCACTAAACCCCAACAAGGAACAACCCTAAAACCCTAACAACAAACACTAACCCCCTAACAATAAACAACACTAAACCCCTAACAAGAAACGACCCTAACCCTGTAACAACAAACAACACTAACCCCGTAACAACAAACAACCCTAACCCCCAAACAACAAACAACCCTAACCCCCTAACAACAAACAATCCTAACCCCCGAACAACGAACAACACTTACCCCCTAACCACAATAAACACTAACACCCTAACAACAAAAACCACTATACCCCAACAAGAAACAACCCTAAACCCCTACCAACAAACAACACTAACACCCTAACAACAAAAACCACTAAACCCCAACAAGTAACAACCCTAAAACCCTAACAACAAACAACACTAACCCCCTAACAACAAACAACCCTAACCAAACAACAAACAAACCTAACCCACTAACAACAAACAACACTAACACCCGAACAACAAACAACCCTAACCCCCTAACAACAAACAACACTAACACCCTAACAACAACAACCCTAACCCCCTAACAACAAACAACACTAACCCCATAACAACAAACAACCTTAAACCCCTAACATCAAAGAACACTAACACCCTAAAAACAAACAACCCTAACTCCCTAACAACAAACACTAACCCCCAAACAACAAACAACCCTAAAACCCTAAAAGCAAACAACACTAAACCCCTAAAAACAAACAACACTAAGCCCCTAACAACAAACAACACTAACACCCGAACAACAAACACCACTAAACCCCAACAAGAAACAACCCTAAGCCCCTAACAACAAACAGCACTAACCCCCTAACAAGAAACAACCCTAAACCCCTAACAACAAACAACACTAACCCCCTAACAACAAACAACACTAACACCCTAACAACAACCAACCCTAACCCCCTAAGAACAAACAACACTAATGCCCTAAGAAGAAACAACACTAACCCCCAGCAACGAACAATATTAACCCCCTAACAACACAAAACCTAACCTCTTATCAACAAACAACCCTAACCCACTAACAACAAACAACCCTAACACCCTAACAACAAACAACACTAACCCCCTAACAACAAACAACCCTAAACCCCTAACATCAAAGAACACTAACACCCTAACAACAAACAATCCTAGCCCCCTAACAACAAACACTAACCCCCAAACAACAAACAACCCTAACCCCTAAAAACCAAAAACACTAACCCACTAACAACAAACAACCCTAACCCACTAACAACAAACAACCCTAACCCCGTAACAACAAACAACCCTAAACCCCTAACATCAAACAACACTAACCTCCTAACAACAAAAACCACTAAACCCCAACAAGAAACAAGCCTAAACCCCTAACAACAAACACTAACCCCCTAACAATAAACAACACTAAACCCCTAACAAGAAACTACCCTAACCCCGTAACAACAAACAACACTAACACCCTAACAACAAAAACCAATAAACCCCAACAAGAAACAACCCAAAACCCTAACAACAAACAACACTAACCCCCTAACAACAAACAACACTAACACCCTAACAACAACCAACCCTAACCCCCTAAGAACAAACAACACTAATGCCCTAAGAAGAAACAACACTAACCCCCAGCAACGAACAATATTAACCCCCTAACAACACAAAACCTAACCTCTTATCAACAAACAACCCTAACCCACTAACAACAAACAACCCTAACACCCTAACAACAAACAACACTAACCCCCTAACAACAAACAACCCTAAACCCCTAACATCAAAGAACACTAACACCCTAACAACAAACAATCCTAGCCCCCTAACAACAAACACTAACCCCCAAACAACAAACAACCCTAACCCCTAAAAACCAAAAACACTAACCCACTAACAACAAACAACCCTAACCCACTAACAACAAACAACCCTAACCCCGTAACAACAAACAACCCTAAACCCCTAACATCAAACAACACTAACCTCCTAACAACAAAAACCACTAAACCCCAACAAGAAACAAGCCTAAACCCCTAACAACAAACACTAACCCCCTAACAATAAACAACACTAAACCCCTAACAAGAAACTACCCTAACCCCGTAACAACAAACAACACTAACCCCCTAACAACAAACAACCCTAAACCCCTAACATCAAACAACACTAACCCCCTAACAACAAACAACACTAACACCCTAACAACATACAACCCTAACCCCCTAACAACAAACAGTAACCCCCAAACAACAAACAACCCTAACCTCTAAAAACCAAAAACACTAACGCACTAACAACAAACAACCCTAACAAACTAACAACAAACAACCCTAACACCCTAACAACAAACAACACTAACCCCCTAACAACAAACAACCCTAAACCCCTAACATCAAACAACACTAACCATCTAACAACACAAAACACTAACACCCTAACAACAAACAACACTAAAACCCTAACAACAAAAACCACTAAACCCCAACAAGAAACAACCCTAAACCCCTAACAACAAACACTAACCCCCTAACAACAAACAACACTAAACCCCTAACAAGAAACTACCCTAACCCCGTAACAACAAACAACACTAACCTGGTAACAAAAAACAACCCTAACCCCCAAACAACAAACAACCCTAACCCCCTAACAACAAACAATCCTAACCCCCGAACAACGAACAACACTAACCCCCTAACCACAATAAACACTAACACCCAAACAACAAAAACCACTAAACCCCAACAAGAAACAACCCTAAACCCCTAACAACAAACAACACTAACCCCCTAACAACAAACAACCCTAACCAAACAACAAACAAACCTAAACCACTAACAACAAACAACACTATCACGCGAACAACAAACAACCCTAACCCCCTAACAACAAACAACACTAACACCCTAACAACAAAAACCAATAAACCCCAACAAGAAACAACCCTAAAACCCTAACAACGAACAACACTAACCCCCTAACAACAAACAACCCTAACCAAACAACAAACAAACCTAACCCACTAACAACAAACAACACTAACACCCGAACAACAAACAACCCTAACCCCCTAACAACAAACAACACTAACACCCTAAAAACAAACAACCCTAACCCCCTAACAACAAACAACACTAACCCCATAACAACAAACAACCTTAAACCCCTAACATCAAAGAACACTAACACCCTAACAACAAACAACCCTAACCCCCTAACAACAAACACTAACCCCCAAACAACAAACAACCCTAAAACCCTAAAAGCAAACAACACTAAACCCCTAAAAACAAACAACACTAAGCCCCTAACAACAAACAACACTAACACCCGAACAACAAACACCACTAAACCCCAACAAGAAACAACCCTAAGCCCCTAACAACAAACAACACTAACCCCCTAACAAGAAACAACCCTAAACCCCTAACAACAAACAACACTAACCCCCTAACAACAAACAACACTAACACCCTAACAACAACCAACCCTAACTCCCTAAGAACAAACAACACTAATGTCCTAAGAAGAAACAACACTAACCCCCAGCAACGAACAATACTAACCCCCTAACAACACAAAACCTAACCTCTTATCAACAAACAACCCTAACCCACTAACAACAAACAACCCTAACACCCTAACAACAAACAACACAACCCCCGAACAACAAACAACCCTAAACCCCTAACATCAAAGAACACTAACACCCTAACAACAAACAATCCTAGCCCCCTAACAACAAACACTAACCCCCAAACAACAAACAACCCTAACCCCTAAAAACCAAAAACACTAACCCACTAACAACAAACAACCCTAACCCACTAACAACAAACTACCCTAACCCCCTAACAACAAACAACCCTAAACCCCTATCATCAAACAACCCTAACCCCCTAACCACAATAAACACTAACACCCGAACAACAAAAACCACTATACCCCAACAAGAAACAACCCTAAACCCCTAACAACAAACAACACTAACACCCTAACAACAAAAACCACTAAACCCCAACAAGAAACAACCCTAAAACCCTAACAACAAACAACACTAACCCCCTAACAACAAACAACCCTAACCAAACAACAAACAAACCTAACCCACTAACAACAAACAACACTAACACCCGAACAACAAACAACCCTAACCCCCTAACAACAAACAACACTAACACCCTAACAACAAACAACCCTAACCCCCTAACAACAAACAACCCTAACCCCATAACAACAAACAACCCTAAACCCCTAACATCAAAGAACACTAACACCCTAACAACAAACAACCCTAACCCCCTAACAACAAACACTAACCCCCAAACAACAAACAACCCTAAAACCCTAAAAGCAAACAACACTAAACCCCTAAAAACAAACAACACTAAGCCCCTAACAACAAACAACACTAACACCCGAACAACAAACACCACTAAACCCCAACAAGAAACAACCCTAAGCCCCTAACAACAAACAACACTAACCCCCTAACAAGAAACAACCCTAAACCCCTAACAACAAACAACACTAACCCCCTGACAACAAACAACACTAACACCCTAACAACAACCAACCCTAACCCCCTAAGAACAAACAACACTAACGCCCTAAGGAGAAACAACACTAACCCCCAGCAACGAACAATACTAACCCCCTAACAACACAAAACCTAACCTCCTATCAACAAACAACCCTAACCCACTAACAACAAACAACCCTAACACCCTAACAACAAACAACACTAACCCCCTAACAACAAACAACCCTAAACCCCTAGCATCAAAGAACACTAACACCCTAACAACAAACAACCCTAGCCCCCTAACAACAAACACTAACCCCCAAACAACAAACAACCCTAACCCCTAAAAACCAAAAACACTAACACACTAACAACAAACAACTCTAACCCACTAACAACAAACAACCCTAACCCCCTAACAACAAACAACCCTAAACCCCTAACATCAAACAACACTAACCTCCTAACAACACAAAACACTAACACCCTAACAACAAACAACACTAACACCCTAACAACAAAAACCACTAAACCCCAACAAGAAACAACCCTAAACCCCTAACAACAAACACTAACCCCCTAACAATAAACAACACTAAACCCCTAACAAGAATCTACCCTAACCCCGTAACAACAAACAACACTAACACCCTAACAACAAAAACCACTAAACCCCAACAAGAAACAATCCAAAAACCCTAACAACAAACAACACTAACCCCCTAACAACAAACAACCCTAACCAAACAACAAACACACCTAACCCACTAACAACAAACAACACTAACACCCGAACAACAAACAACCCTAACCCCCTAACAACAAACAACACTAACACCCTAACAACAAACAACCCTAACCCCCTAACAACAAAAAACACTAACCCCATAACAACAAACAACCTTAAACCCCTAACATCAAAGAACACTAACACCCTAACAACAAACAACCCTAACCCCCTAACAACAAACACTAACCCCCAAACAACAAACAACCCTAAAACCCTAAAAGCAAACAACACTAAACCCCTAAAAACAAACAACACTAAGCCCCTAACAACAAACAACACTAACACCCGAACAACAAACACCACTAAACCCCAACAAAAACAACCCTAAGCCCCTAACAACAAACAACACTAACCCCCTAACAAGAAACAACCCGAAACCCCTAACAACAAACAACACTAACCCCCTAACAACAAACAACACTAACACCCTAACAACAACCAACCCTAACCCCCTAAGAATAAACAACACTAATGCCCTAAGAAGAAACAACACTAACCCCCAGCAACGAACAATATTAACCCCCTAACAACACAAAACCTAACCTCTTATCAACAAACAACCCTAACCCACTAACAACAAACAACCCTAACACCCTAACAACAAACAACACTAACCCCCTAACAACAAACAACCCTAAACCCCTAAAATCAAAGAACACTAACACCCTAACAACAAACAATCCTAGCCCCCTAACAACAAACACTAACCCCCAAACAACAAACAACCCTAACCCCTAAAAACCAAAAACACTAACCCACTAACAACAAACAACCCTAACCCACTAACAACAAACAACCCTAACCCCCTAACAACAAACAACCCTAAACCCCTATCATCAAACAACACTAACCCCCTAACCACAATAAACACTAACACCCGAACAACAAAAACCACTATACCCCAACAAGAAACAACCCTAAACCCCTAACAACAAACAACACTAACACCCTAACAACAAAAACCACTAAACCCCAACAAGAAACAACCCTAAACCCCTAACAAAAAACACTAACCCCCTAACAATAAACAACACTAAACCCCTAACAAGAAACTACCCTAACCCCGTAACAACAAACAACACTAACACCCTAACAACAAAAACCAATAAACCCCAACAAGAAACAACCCAAAACCCTAACAACAAACAACACTAACCCCCTAACAACAAACAACCCTAACCAAACAACAAACAAACCTAACCCACTAACAAACAACACTAACACCCGAACAACAAACAACCCTAACCCCCTAACAGCAAACAACACTAACCCCATAACAACAAACAACCTTAAACCCCTAACATCAAAGAACACTAACACCCTAACAACAAACAACCCTAACCCCCTAACAACAAACACTAACCCCCAAACAACAAACAACCCTAAAACCCTAAAAGCAAACAACACTAAACCCCTAAAAACAAACAACACTAAGCCCCTAACAACAAACAACACTAACACCCGAACAACAAACACCACTAAACCCCAACAAGAAACAACCCTAAGCCCCTAACAACAAACAACACTAACCCCCTAACAAGAAACAACCCTAAACCCCTAACAACAAACAATCCTAACCCCCGAACAACCAACAACACTAACCCCCTAACCACAATAAAGACTAACACACTAACAACAAAAACCACTAAACCCCAACAAGAAACAACCCTAAACCCCTAACATCAAAGAACACGAACCCACTAACAACAAACAACCCTAACCCACTAACAAACAACCCTAACAACCTAACAACAAACAACACTAACCCCCTAACAACAAACAACCCTAAACCCCTAACATCAAACAACACTAACCCCCTAACAACAAACAACACTAACACCCTAACAACAAACAACACTAACCCCCTAACAACAAACAACCCTAACCAAACAACAAACCTAACCCATTAACAACAAACAACACTAATACCCTAACAACAAACAACCCTAACCCCTAACAACAAACAACACTCACACCCTAACAACCAACAACACTAACACCCTAACAACAAGAACCACTAAACCCCAACAAGGAACAACCCTAAAACCCTAACAACAAACACTAACCCCCTAACAATAAACAACACTAAACCCCTAACAAGAAACGACCCTAACCCCGTAACAACAAACAACACTAACCCCGTAACAACAAACAACCCTAACCCCCAAACAACAAACAACCCTAAACCCCTAACAACAAACAATCCTAACCCCCGAACAACGAACAACACTAACCCCCTAACCACAATAAACACTAACACCCTAACAACAAAAACCACTATACCCCAACAAGAAACAACCCTAAACCCCTAACAACAAACAACACTAACACCCTAACAAAAAAAACCACTAAACCCCAACAAGAAACAACCCTAAAACCCTAACAACAAACAACACTAACCCCCTAACAACAAACAACCCTAACCAAACAACAAACAAACCTAACCCACTAACAACAAACAACACTAACACCCGAACAACAAACAACCCTAACCCCCTAACAACAAACAACACTAACACCCTAAAAACAAACAACCCTAACCCCCTAACAACAAACAACACTAACCCCATAACAACAAACAACCTTAAACCCCTAACATCAAAGAACACTAACACCCTAACAACAAACAACCCTAACCCCCTAACAACAAACACTAACCCCCAAACAACAAACAACCCTAAAACCCTAAAAGCAAACAACACTAAACCCCTAAAAACAAACAACACTAAGCCCCTAACAACAAACAACACTAACACCCGAACAACAAACACCACTAAACCCCAACAAGAAACAACCCTAAGCCCCTAACAACAAACAACACTAACCCCCTAACAAGAAACAACCCTAAACCCCTAACAACAAACAACACTAACCCCCTAACAACAAACAACACTAACACCCTAACAACAACCAACCCTAACTCCCTAAGAACAAACAACACTAATGTCCTAAGAAGAAACAACACTAACCCCCAGCAACGAACAATACTAACCCCCTAACAACACAAAACCTAACCTCTTATCAACAAACAACCCTAACCCACTAACAACAAACAACCCTAACACCCTAACAACAAACAACACAACCCCCGAACAACAAACAACCCTAAACCCCTAACATCAAAGAACACTAACACCCTAACAACAAACAATCCTAGCCCCCTAACAACAAACACTAACCCCCAAACAACAAACAACCCTAACCCCTAAAAACCAAAAACACTAACCCACTAACAACAAACAACCCTAACCCACTAACAACAAACTACCCTAACCCCCTAACAACAAACAACCCTAAACCCCTATCATCAAACAACCCTAACCCCCTAACCACAATAAACACTAACACCCGAACAACAAAAACCACTATACCCCAACAAGAAACAACCCTAAACCCCTAACAACAAACAACACTAACACCCTAACAACAAAAACCACTAAACCCCAACAAGAAACAACCCTAAAACCCTAACAACAAACAACACTAACCCCCTAACAACAAACAACCCTAACCAAACAACAAACAAACCTAACCCACTAACAACAAACAACACTAACACCCGAACAACAAACAACCCTAACCCCCTAACAACAAACAACACTAACACCCTAACAACAAACAACCCTAACCCCCTAACAACAAACAACCCTAACCCCATAACAACAAACAACCCTAAACCCCTAACATCAAAGAACACTAACACCCTAACAACAAACAACCCTAACCCCCTAACAACAAACACTAACCCCCAAACAACAAACAACCCTAAAACCCTAAAAGCAAACAACACTAAACCCCTAAAAACAAACAACACTAAGCCCCTAACAACAAACAACACTAACACCCGAACAACAAACACCACTAAACCCCAACAAGAAACAACCCTAAGCCCCTAACAACAAACAACACTAACCCCCTAACAAGAAACAACCCTAAACCCCTAACAACAAACAACACTAACCCCCTGACAACAAACAACACTAACACCCTAACAACAACCAACCCTAACCCCCTAAGAACAAACAACACTAACGCCCTAAGGAGAAACAACACTAACCCCCAGCAACGAACAATACTAACCCCCTAACAACACAAAACCTAACCTCCTATCAACAAACAACCCTAACCCACTAACAACAAACAACCCTAACACCCTAACAACAAACAACACTAACCCCCTAACAACAAACAACCCTAAACCCCTAGCATCAAAGAACACTAACACCCTAACAACAAACAACCCTAGCCCCCTAACAACAAACACTAACCCCCAAACAACAAACAACCCTAACCCCTAAAAACCAAAAACACTAACACACTAACAACAAACAACTCTAACCCACTAACAACAAACAACCCTAACCCCCTAACAACAAACAACCCTAAACCCCTAACATCAAACAACACTAACCTCCTAACAACACAAAACACTAACACCCTAACAACAAACAACACTAACACCCTAACAACAAAAACCACTAAACCCCAACAAGAAACAACCCTAAACCCCTAACAACAAACACTAACCCCCTAACAATAAACAACACTAAACCCCTAACAAGAATCTACCCTAACCCCGTAACAACAAACAACACTAACACCCTAACAACAAAAACCACTAAACCCCAACAAGAAACAATCCAAAAACCCTAACAACAAACAACACTAACCCCCTAACAACAAACAACCCTAACCAAACAACAAACACACCTAACCCACTAACAACAAACAACACTAACACCCGAACAACAAACAACCCTAACCCCCTAACAACAAACAACACTAACACCCTAACAACAAACAACCCTAACCCCCTAACAACAAAAAACACTAACCCCATAACAACAAACAACCTTAAACCCCTAACATCAAAGAACACTAACACCCTAACAACAAACAACCCTAACCCCCTAACAACAAACACTAACCCCCAAACAACAAACAACCCTAAAACCCTAAAAGCAAACAACACTAAACCCCTAAAAACAAACAACACTAAGCCCCTAACAACAAACAACACTAACACCCGAACAACAAACACCACTAAACCCCAACAAAAACAACCCTAAGCCCCTAACAACAAACAACACTAACCCCCTAACAAGAAACAACCCGAAACCCCTAACAACAAACAACACTAACCCCCTAACAACAAACAACACTAACACCCTAACAACAACGAACCCTAACCCCCTAAGAATAAACAACACTAATGCCCTAAGAAGAAACAACACTAACCCCCAGCAACGAACAATATTAACCCCCTAACAACACAAAACCTAACCTCTTATCAACAAACAACCCTAACCCACTAACAACAAACAACCCTAACACCCTAACAACAAACAACACTAACCCCCTAACAACAAACAACCCTAAACCCCTAAAATCAAAGAACACTAACACCCTAACAACAAACAATCCTAGCCCCCTAACAACAAACACTAACCCCCAAACAACAAACAACCCTAACCCCTAAAAACCAAAAACACTAACCCACTAACAACAAACAACCCTAACCCACTAACAACAAACAACCCTAACCCCCTAACAACAAACAACCCTAAACCCCTATCATCAAACAACACTAACCCCCTAACCACAATAAACACTAACACCCGAACAACAAAAACCACTATACCCCAACAAGAAACAACCCTAAACCCCTAACAACAAACAACACTAACACCCTAACAACAAAAACCACTAATCCCCAACAAGAAACAACCCTAAACCCCTAACAAAAAACACTAACCCCCTAACAATAAACAACACTAAACCCCTAACAAGAAACTACCCTAACCCCGTAACAACAAACAACACTAACACCCTAACAACAAAAACCAATAAACCCCAACAAGAAACAACCCAAAACCCTAACAACAAACAACACTAACCCCCTAACAACAAACAACCCTAACCAAACAACAAACAAACCTAACCCACTAACAAACAACACTAACACCCGAACAACAAACAACCCTAACCCCCTAACAGCAAACAACACTAACCCCATAACAACAAACAACCTTAAACCCCTAACATCAAAGAACACTAACACCCTAACAACAAACAACCCTAACCCCCTAACAACAAACACTAACCCCCAAACAACAAACAACCCTAAAACCCTAAAAGCAAACAACACTAAACCCCTAAAAACAAACAACACTAAGCCCCTAACAACAAACAACACTAACACCCGAACAACAAACACCACTAAACCCCAACAAGAAACAACCCTAAGCCCCTAACAACAAACAACACTAACCCCCTAACAAGAAACAACCCTAAACCCCTAACAACAAACAATCCTAACCCCCGAACAACCAACAACACTAACCCCCTAACCACAATAAAGACTAACACACTAACAACAAAAACCACTAAACCCCAACAAGAAACAACCCTAAACCCCTAACATCAAAGAACACGAACCCACTAACAACAAACAACCCTAACCCACTAACAAACAACCCTAACAACCTAACAACAAACAACACTAACCCCCTAACAACAAACAACCCTAAACCCCTAACATCAAACAACACTAACCCCCTAACAACAAACAACACTAACACCCTAACAACAAACAACACTAACCCCCTAACAACAAACAACCCTAACCAAACAACAAACCTAACCCATTAACAACAAACAACACTAATACCCTAACAACAAACAACCCTAACCCCTAACAACAAACAACACTCACACCCTAACAACCAACAACACTAACACCCTAACAACAAGAACCACTAAACCCCAACAAGGAACAACCCTAAAACCCTAACAACAAACACTAACCCCCTAACAATAAACAACACTAAACCCCTAACAAGAAACGACCCTAACCCCGTAACAACAAACAACACTAACCCCGTAACAACAAACAACCCTAACCCCCAAACAACAAACAACCCTAAACCCCTAACAACAAACAATCCTAACCCCCGAACAACGAACAACACTAACCCCCTAACCACAATAAACACTAACACCCTAACAACAAAAACCACTATACCCCAACAAGAAACAACCCTAAGCCCCTAACAACAAACAACACTAACACCCTAACAACAAAAACCACTAAACCCCAACAAGAAACAACCCTAAAACCCTAACAACAAACAACACTAACCCCCTAACAACAAACAACCCTAACCAAACAACAAACAAACCTAACCCACTAACAACAAACAACACTAACACCCGAACAACAAACAACCCTAACCCCCTAACAACAAACAACACTAACACCCTAAAAACAAACAACCCTAACCCCCTAACAACAAACAACACTAACCCCATAACAACAAACAACCTTAAACCCCTAACATCAAAGAACACTAACACCCTAACAACAAACAACCCTAACCCCCTAACAACAAACACTAACCCCCAAACAACAAACAACCCTAAAACCCTAAAAGCAAACAACACTAAACCCCTAAAAACAAACAACACTAAGCCCCTAACAACAAACAACACTAACACCCGAACAACAAACACCACTAAACCCCAACAAGAAACAACCCTAAGCCCCTAACAACAAACAACACTAACCCCCTAACAAGAAACAACCCTAAACCCCTAACAACAAACAACACTAACCCCCTAACAACAAACAACACTAACACCCTAACAACAACCAACCCTAACTCCCTAAGAACAAACAACACTAATGTCCTAAGAAGAAACAACACTAACCCCCAGCAACGAACAATACTAACCCCCTAACAACACAAAACCTAACCTCTTATCAACAAACAACCCTAACCCACTAACAACAAACAACCCTAACACCCTAACAACAAACAACACAACCCCCGAACAACAAACAACCCTAAACCCCTAACATCAAAGAACACTAACACCCTAACAACAAACAATCCTAGCCCCCTAACAACAAACACTAACCCCCAAACAACAAACAACCCTAACCCCTAAAAACCAAAAACACTAACCCACTAACAACAAACAACCCTAACCCACTAACAACAAACTACCCTAACCCCCTAACAACAAACAACCCTAAACCCCTATCATCAAACAACCCTAACCCCCTAACCACAATAAACACTAACACCCGAACAACAAAAACCACTATACCCCAACAAGAAACAACCCTAAACCCCTAACAACAAACAACACTAACACCCTAACAACAAAAACCACTAAACCCCAACAAGAAACAACCCTAAAACCCTAAGAACAAACAACACTAACCCCCTAACAACAAACAACCCTAACCAAACAACAAACAAACCTAACCCACTAACAACAAACAACACTAACACCCGAACAACAAACAACCCTAACCCCCTAACAACAAACAACACTAACACCCTAACAACAAACAACCCTAACCCCCTAACAACAAACAACCCTAACCCCATAACAACAAACAACCCTAAACCCCTAACATCAAAGAACACTAACACCCTAACAACAAACAACCCTAACCCCCTAACAACAAACACTAACCCCCAAACAACAAACAACCCTAAAACCCTAAAAGCAAACAACACTAAACCCCTAAAAACAAACAACACTAAGCCCCTAACAACAAACAACACTAACACCCGAACAACAAACACCACTAAACCCCAACAAGAAACAACCCTAAGCCCCTAACAACAAACAACACTAACCCCCTAACAAGAAACAACCCTAAACCCCTAACAACAAACAACACTAACCCCCTGACAACAAACAACACTAACACCCTAACAACAACCAACCCTAACCCCCTAAGAACAAACAACACTAACGCCCTAAGGAGAAACAACACTAACCCCCAGCAACGAACAATACTAACCCCCTAACAACACAAAACCTAACCTCCTATCAACAAACAACCCTAACCCACTAACAACAAACAACCCTAACACCCTAACAACAAACAACACTAACCCCCTAACAACAAACAACCCTAAACCCCTAGCATCAAAGAACACTAACACCCTAACAACAAACAACCCTAGCCCCCTAACAACAAACACTAACCCCCAAACAACAAACAACCCTAACCCCTAAAAACCAAAAACACTAACACACTAACAACAAACAACTCTAACCCACTAACAACAAACAACCCTAACCCCCTAACAACAAACAACCCTAAACCCCTAACATCAAACAACACTAACCTCCTAACAACACAAAACACTAACACCCTAACAACAAACAACACTAACACCCTAACAACAAAAACCACTAAACCCCAACAAGAAACAACCCTAAACCCCTAACAACAAACACTAACCCCCTAACAATAAACAACACTAAACCCCTAACAAGAATCTACCCTAACCCCGTAACAACAAACAACACTAACACCCTAACAACAAAAACCACTAAACCCCAACAAGAAACAATCCAAAAACCCTAACAACAAACAACACTAACCCCCTAACAACAAACAACCCTAACCAAACAACAAACACACCTAACCCACTAACAACAAACAACACTAACACCCGAACAACAAACAACCCTAACCCCCTAACAACAAACAACACTAACACCCTAACAACAAACAACCCTAACCCCCTAACAACAAAAAACACTAACCCCATAACAACAAACAACCTTAAACCCCTAACATCAAAGAACACTAACACCCTAACAACAAACAACCCTAACCCCCTAACAACAAACACTAACCCCCAAACAACAAACAACCCTAAAACCCTAAAAGCAAACAACACTAAACCCCTAAAAACAAACAACACTAAGCCCCTAACAACAAACAACACTAACACCCGAACAACAAACACCACTAAACCCCAACAAAAACAACCCTAAGCCCCTAACAACAAACAACACTAACCCCCTAACAAGAAACAACCCGAAACCCCTAACAACAAACAACACTAACCCCCTAACAACAAACAACACTAACACCCTAACAACAACCAACCCTAACCCCCTAAGAATAAACAACACTAATGCCCTAAGAAGAAACAACACTAACCCCCAGCAACGAACAATATTAACCCCCTAACAACACAAAACCTAACCTCTTATCAACAAACAACCCTAACCCACTAACAACAAACAACCCTAACACCCTAACAACAAACAACACTAACCCCCTAACAACAAACAACCCTAAACCCCTAAAATCAAAGAACACTAACACCCTAACAACAAACAATCCTAGCCCCCTAACAACAAACACTAACCCCCAAACAACAAACAACCCTAACCCCTAAAAACCAAAAACACTAACCCACTAACAACAAACAACCCTAACCCACTAACAACAAACAACCCTAACCCCCTAACAACAAACAACCCTAAACCCCTATCATCAAACAACACTAACCCCCTAACCACAATAAACACTAACACCCGAACAACAAAAACCACTATACCCCAACAAGAAACAACCCTAAACCCCTAACAACAAACAACACTAACACCCTAACAACAAAAACCACTAAACCCCAACAAGAAACAACCCTAAACCCCTAACAAAAAACACTAACCCCCTAACAATAAACAACACTAAACCCCTAACAAGAAACTACCCTAACCCCGTAACAACAAACAACACTAACACCCTAACAACAAAAACCAATAAACCCCAACAAGAAACAACCCAAAACCCTAACAACAAACAACACTAACCCCCTAACAACAAACAACCCTAACCAAACAACAAACAAACCTAACCCACTAACAAACAACACTAACACCCGAACAACAAACAACCCTAACCCCCTAAGAGCAAACAACACTAACCCCATAACAACAAACAACCTTAAACCCCTAACATCAAAGAACACTAACACCCTAACAACAAACAACCCTAACCCCCTAACAACAAACACTAACCCCCAAACAACAAACAACCCTAAAACCCTAAAAGCAAACAACACTAAACCCCTAAAAACAAACAACACTAAGCCCCTAACAACAAACAACACTAACACCCGAACAACAAACACCACTAAACCCCAACAAGAAACAACCCTAAGCCCCTAACAACAAACAACACTAACCCCCTAACAAGAAACAACCCCAAACCCCTAACAACAAACAATCCTAACCCCCGAACAACCAACAACACTAACCCCCTAACCACAATAAAGACTAACACACTAACAACAAAAACCACTAAACCCCAACAAGAAACAACCCTAAACCCCTAACATCAAAGAACACGAACCCACTAACAACAAACAACCCTAACCCACTAACAAACAACCCTAACAACCTAACAACAAACAACACTAACCCCCTAACAACAAACAACCCTAAACCCCTAGCATCAAAGAACACTAACACCCTAACAACAAACAACCCTAGCCCCCTAACAACAAACACTAACCCCCAAACAACAAACAACCCTAACCCCTAAAAACCAAAAACACTAACACACTAACAACAAACAACTCTAACCCACTAACAACAAACAACCCTAACCCCCTAACAACAAACAACCCTAAACCCCTAACATCAAACAACACTAACCTCCTAACAACACAAAACACTAACACCCTAACAACAAACAACACTAACACCCTAACAACAAAAACCACTAAACCCCAACAAGAAACAACCCTAAACCCCTAACAACAAACACTAACCCCCTAACAATAAACAACACTAAACCCCTAACAAGAATCTACCCTAACCCCGTAACAACAAACAACACTAACACCCTAACAACAAAAACCACTAAACCCCAACAAGAAACAATCCAAAAACCCTAACAACAAACAACACTAACCCCCTAACAACAAACAACCCTAACCAAACAACAAACACACCTAACCCACTAACAACAAACAACACTAACACCCGAACAACAAACAACCCTAACCCCCTAACAACAAACAACACTAACACCCTAACAACAAACAACCCTAACCCCCTAACAACAAAAAACACTAACCCCATAACAACAAACAACCTTAAACCCCTAACATCAAAGAACACTAACACCCTAACAACAAACAACCCTAGCCCCCTAACAACAAACACTAACCCCCTAACAACAAACAACCCTAAACCCCTAACATCAAACAACACTAACCCCCTAACAACAAACAACACTAACACCCTAACAACAAACAACACTAACCCCCTAACAACAAACAACCCTAACCAAACAACAAACCTAACCCATTAACAACAAACAACACTAATACCCTAACAACAAACAACCCTAACCCCTAACAACAAACAACACTCACACCCTAACAACCAACAACACTAACACCCTAACAACAAGAACCACTAAACCCCAACAAGGAACAACCCTAAAACCCTAACAACAAACACTAACCCCCTAACAATAAACAACACTAAACCCCTAACAAGAAACGACCCTAACCCCGTAACAACAAACAACACTAACCTGGTAACAAAAAACAACCCTAACCCCCAAACAACAAACAACCCTAACCCCCTAACAACAAACAATCCTAGCCCCCGAACAACGAACAACACTAACCCCCTAACCACAATAAACACTAACACCCTAACGACAAAAACCACTATACCCCAACAAGAAACAACCCTAAACCCCTAACAACAAACAACACTAACACCCTAACAACAAAAACCACTAAACCCCAACAAGAAACAACCCTAAAACCCTAACAACAAACAACACTAACCCCCTAACAACAAACAACCCTAACCAAACAACAAACAAACCTAACCCACTAACAACAAACAACACTAACACCCGAACAACAAACAACCCTAACCCCCTAACAACAAACAACACTAACACCCTAACAACAACAACCCTAACCCCCTAACAACAAACAACACTAACCCCATAACAACAAACAACCCTAAACCCCTAACATCAAAGAACACTAACACCCTAAAAACAAACAACCCTAACTCCCTAACAACAAACACTAACCCCCAAACAACAAACAACCCTAAAACCCTAAAAGCAAACAACACTAAACCCCTAAAAACAAACAACACTAAGCCCCTAACAACAAACAACACTAACACCCGAACAACAAACACCACTAAACCCCAACAAGAAACAACCCTAAGCCCCTAACAACAAACAACACTAACCCCCTAACAAGAAACAACCCTAAACCCCTAACAACAAACAACACTAACCCCCTGACAACAAACAACACTAACACCCTAACAACAACCAACCCTAACCCACTAAGAACAAACAACACTAATGTCCTAAGAAGAAACAACACTAACCCCCAGCAACGAACAATACTAACCCCCTAACAACACAAAACCTAACCTCTTATCAACAAACAACCCTAACCCACTAACAACAAACAACCCTAACACCCTAACAACAAACAACACTAACCCCCTAACAACAAACAACCCTAAACCCCTAACATCAAAGAACACTAACACCCTAACAACAAACAATCCTAGCCCCCTAACAACAAACACTAACCCCCAAACAACAAACAACCCTAACCCCTAAAAACCAAAAACACTAACCCACTAACAACAAATAACCCTAACCCACTAACAACAAACTACCCTAACCCCCTAACAACAAACAACCCTAAACCCCTATCATCAAACAACCCTAACCCCCTAACCACAATAAACACTAACACCCGAACAACAAAAACCACTATACCCCAACAAGAAACAACCCTAAACCCCTAACAACAAACAACACTAACCCCCTAACAACAAAAACCACTAAACCCCAACAAGAAACAACCCTAAAACCCTAACAACAAACAACACTAACCCCCTAACAACAAACAACCCTAACCAAACAACAAACAAACCTAACCCACTAACAACAAACAACACTAACGCCCGAACAACAAACAACCCTAACCCCCTAACAACAAACAACACTAACACCCTAACAACAAACAACCCTAACCCCCTAACAACAAACAACCCTAACCCCCTAACAACAAACACTAACCCCCAAACAACAAACAACCCTAAAACCCTAAAAGCAAACAACACTAAACCCCTAAAAACAAACAACACTAAGCCCCTAACAACAAACAACACTAACACCCGAACAACAAACACCACTAAACCCCAACAAGAAACAACCCTAAGCCCCTAACAACAAACAACACTAACCCCCTAACAAGAAACAACCCCAAACCCCTAACAACAAACAATCCTAACCCCCGAACAACCAACAACACTAACCCCCTAACCACAATAAAGACTAACACACTAACAACAAAAACCACTAAACCCCAACAAGAAACAACCCTAAACCCCTAACATCAAAGAACACGAACCCACTAACAACAAACAACCCTAACCCACTAACAAACAACCCTAACAACCTAACAACAAACAACACTAACCCCCTAACAACAAACAACCCTAAACCCCTAGCATCAAAGAACACTAACACCCTAACAACAAACAACCCTAGCCCCCTAACAACAAACACTAACCCCCAAACAACAAACAACCCTAACCCCTAAAAACCAAAAACACTAACACACTAACAACAAACAACTCTAACCCACTAACAACAAACAACCCTAACCCCCTAACAACAAACAACCCTAAACCCCTAACATCAAACAACACTAACCTCCTAACAACACAAAACACTAACACCCTAACAACAAACAACACTAACACCCTAACAACAAAAACCACTAAACCCCAACAAGAAACAACCCTAAACCCCTAACAACAAACACTAACCCCCTAACAATAAACAACACTAAACCCCTAACAAGAATCTACCCTAACCCCGTAACAACAAACAACACTAACACCCTAACAACAAAAACCACTAAACCCCAACAAGAAACAATCCAAAAACCCTAACAACAAACAACACTAACCCCCTAACAACAAACAACCCTAACCAAACAACAAACACACCTAACCCACTAACAACAAACAACACTAACACCCGAACAACAAACAACCCTAACCCCCTAACAACAAACAACACTAACACCCTAACAACAAACAACCCTAACCCCCTAACAACAAAAAACACTAACCCCATAACAACAAACAACCTTAAACCCCTAACATCAAAGAACACTAACACCCTAACAACAAACAACCCTAGCCCCCTAACAACAAACACTAACCCCCTAACAACAAACAACCCTAAACCCCTAACATCAAACA
The DNA here is from genome assembly GCF_024166365.1 of Elephas maximus indicus. NCBI lineage: Eukaryota > Metazoa > Chordata > Mammalia > Proboscidea > Elephantidae > Elephas > Elephas maximus. The sequence goes on along the minus strand of NW_026060233.1, from coordinate 502,980 downwards.
ACACTAACCCCCTAACAACAAACAACACTAACACCCTAACAACAAACAACACTAACCCCCTAACAACAAACAACCCTAACCAAACAACAAACCTAACCCATTAACAACAAACAACACTAATACCCTAACAACAAACAACCCTAACCCCTAACAACAAACAACACTCACACCCTAACAACCAACAACACTAACACCCTAACAACAAGAACCACTAAACCCCAACAAGGAACAACCCTAAAACCCTAACAACAAACACTAACCCCCTAACAATAAACAACACTAAACCCCTAACAAGAAACGACCCTAACCCCGTAACAACAAACAACACTAACCTGGTAACAAAAAACAACCCTAACCCCCAAACAACAAACAACCCTAACCCCCTAACAACAAACAATCCTAACCCCCGAACAACGAACAACACTAACCCCCTAACCACAATAAACACTAACACCCTAACGACAAAAACCACTATACCCCAACAAGAAACAACCCTAAACCCCTAACAACAAACAACACTAACACCCTAACAACAAAAACCACTAAACCCCAACAAGAAACAACCCTAAAACCCTAACAACAAACAACACTAACCCCCTAACAACAAACAACCCTAACCAAACAACAAACAAACCTAACCCACTAACAACAAACAACACTAACACCCGAACAACAAACAACCCTAACCCCCTAACAACAAACAACACTAACACCCTAACAACAACAACCCTAACCCCCTAACAACAAACAACACTAACCCCATAACAACAAACAACCCTAAACCCCTAACATCAAAGAACACTAACACCCTAAAAACAAACAACCCTAACTCCCTAACAACAAACACTAACCCCCAAACAACAAACAACCCTAAAACCCTAAAAGCAAACAACACTAAACCCCTAAAAACAAACAACACTAAGCCCCTAACAACAAACAACACTAACACCCGAACAACAAACACCACTAAACCCCAACAAGAAACAACCCTAAGCCCCTAACAACAAACAACACTAACCCCCTAACAAGAAACAACCCTAAACCCCTAACAACAAACAACACTAACCCCCTGACAACAAACAACACTAACACCCTAACAACAACCAACCCTAACCCACTAAGAACAAACAACACTAATGTCCTAAGAAGAAACAACACTAACCCCCAGCAACGAACAATACTAACCCCCTAACAACACAAAACCTAACCTCTTATCAACAAACAACCCTAACCCACTAACAACAAACAACCCTAACACCCTAACAACAAACAACACTAACCCCCTAACAACAAACAACCCTAAACCCCTAACATCAAAGAACACTAACACCCTAACAACAAACAATCCTAGCCCCCTAACAACAAACACTAACCCCCAAACAACAAACAACCCTAACCCCTAAAAACCAAAAACACTAACCCACTAACAACAAATAACCCTAACCCACTAACAACAAACTACCCTAACCCCCTAACAACAAACAACCCTAAACCCCTATCATCAAACAACCCTAACCCCCTAACCACAATAAACACTAACACCCGAACAACAAAAACCACTATACCCCAACAAGAAACAACCCTAAACCCCTAACAACAAACAACACTAACCCCCTAACAACAAAAACCACTAAACCCCAACAAGAAACAACCCTAAAACCCTAACAACAAACAACACTAACCCCCTAACAACAAACAACCCTAACCAAACAACAAACAAACCTAACCCACTAACAACAAACAACACTAACGCCCGAACAACAAACAACCCTAACCCCCTAACAACAAACAACACTAACACCCTAACAACAAACAACCCTAACCCCCTAACAACAAACAACCCTAACCCCATAACAACAAACAACCCTAAACCCCTATCATCAAACAACACTAACCTCCTAACAACACAAAACACTAACACCCTAACAACAAACAACACTAACACCCTAACAACAAAAACCACTAAACCCCAACAAGAAACAACCCTAAACCCCTAACAACAAACACTAACCCCCTAACAATAAACAACACTAAACCCCTAACAAGAAACTACCCTAACCCCGTAACAACAAACAACACTAACCCCGTAACAACAAACAACCCTAACACCCAAACAACAAACAACCCTAACCCCCTAACAACAAACAATCCTAACCCCTGAACAACCAACAACACTAACCCCCTAACCACAGTATACACTAACAGCCTAACAACAAAAACCACTAAACCCCTACAAGAATCAACCCTAAACCCCTAACAACAAACAACACTAACCCCCTAACAACCAACAACCCTAACCAAACAACAAACAAACCTAACCCACTAACAACAAACAACACTAACACCCTAACAACAAACAACCCTAACCCCTAACAACAAACAACACTAACACCCTAACAACAAACAACCCTAACCCCCTAACAACAAACAACACTAACCCCCTAACAACAAACAACCCTAAATCCCTAACATCAAACAACACTAACCCCCTAACAACACAAAACACTAACACCCTAACAACAAACACTAACCCCCAAACAACAAACAACCCTAACCCCGAAAAACCAAAAACACTAAACCACTAACAACAAACAACCCTATCCCACTAACAACAAACAACCCTAACACCCTAACAACAAACAACACTAACACCCTAACAACAAAAACCACTAAACCGCAACAAGAAACAACCCTAAAACCCTAACAACAAACAACCCTAACCCCCTAACAACAAACAACACTAACACCCTAACCAGAAACAACCCTAACCCCCTAACAACAAACAACACTAACCCCCTAACAACAAACAACCCTAAACCCCTAACATCAAAGAACACTAACACCCTAACAACAAACAACCCTAACCCACTAACAACAAACACTAACCCCCAAACAACAAACAACCGTAACCCCTAAAAACCAAAAACACTAAACCACTAACAACAAACAACCCTAGCCCACTAACAACAAACAACCCTAACACCCTAACAACAAACAACACTAACCCCCTAACAACAAACAACCCTAAACCCCTAACATCAAACAACACTAACCCCCTAACAACACAAAACACTAACACCCTAACAACAAACAACACTAACACCCTAACAACAAAAACCACTAAACCCCAACAAGAAACAACCCTAAACCCCTAACAACAAACACTAACCCCATAACAACAAACAACACTAAACCCCTAGCAAGAAACTAACCTAACCCCGTAACAACAAACAACACTAACCCCGTAACAACAAAGAACCCTAACCCCCAAACAACAAACAACCCTAACCCCCTAACAACAAATAATCCTAACCCCCGAACAACCAACAACACTAACCCCCTAACCACAATAAAGACTAACACCCTAACAACAAAAACCACTAAACCCCAACAAGAAACAACCCTACACCCCTAACAACAAACAACAGTAACGCCCTAACAACAAACAACCCTAACCCCTAACAACAAACAACACTAACACGCTAACAAACAACCCTAACCCCCTAACAACAAACAACACTAACACCCTAACAACAAACAACCCTAAACCTCTAACATCAAAGAACACTAACCCACTAACAACAAACAACCCTAACCCACTAACAATCAACCCTAACACCCTAACAACAAACAACACTAACCCCCTAACAACAAACAACCCTAAACCCCTAACATCAAACAACACTAACCCCCTAACAACAAACAACACTAACACCCTAACAACAAACAACACTAACCCCCTAACAACAAACAACCCTAACCAAACAACAAACAAACCTAACCCACTAACAACAAACAACACTAACACCCTAACAACAAACAACCCTAACCCCTAACAACAAACAACACTAACACCCTAACAACAAACAACACTAACACCCTAACAACAAGAACCACTAAACCCCAACAAGGAACAACCCTAAAACCCTAACAACAAACACTAACCCCCTAACAATAAACAACACTAAACCCCTAACAAGAAACTACCCTAACCCCGTAACAACAAACAACACTAACCCCGTAACAACAAACAGCCCTAACCCCCAAACAACAAACAACCCTAACCCCCTAACAACAAACAATCCTAACCCCCGAACAACCAACAACACTAACCCCCTAACCACAGTATACACTAACAGCCTAACAACAAAAACCACTAAACCCCTACAAGAAACAACCCTAAACCCCTAACAACAAACAACACTAACCCCCTAACAACAAACAACCCTAACCAAACAACAAAAAAACCTAACCGACTAACAACAAACAACACTAACAACCTAACAACAAACAACCCTAACCCCCTAACAACAAACAACAGTAACACCCTAACCAGAAACAACCCTAACACCCTAACAACAAACAACACTAACCCCCAACAACAAACAACCCTAAACCCCTAATATCAAACAACACTAACACCCTAACAACAAACAACACAAATCCCCTAACAACAAACACTAACCCCCAAACAACCCGAACCCCTAAAAACCAAAAACACTAACCCACTCACAACAAACAACCCTAAACCACTAAAAACAAACAACCCTAACACCCTAACAAGAAACAACACTAAAACTCTAACAGCAAACAACCCTAAACCCCTAACATCAAACAACACTAACCCCCTAACAACACAAAACACTAACACCCTAACAACAAACAACACTAACACCCTAACAACAAAAACCACTAAACCCCAACAAGAAACAACCCTAAACCCCTAACAACAAACACTAACCCCCTAACAACAAACAACACTAAACCCCTAACAAGAAACTACCCTAACCCCGTAACAACAAACAACACTAACCCGGTAACAACAAACAACTCTAACCCCCAAACAACAAACAACCCTAACCCCCTAAAAACAAACAATCCTAACCCCCGAACAACGAACAACACTAACCCCCTAACCACAATAAACACTAACACCCGTACAACAAAAACCACTATACCCCAACAAGAAACAACCCTAAACCCCTAACAACAAACAACACTAACACCCTAACAACAAAAACCACTAAACCCCACCAAGAAACAACCCTAAAACCCTAACAACAAACAACACTAACCCCCTAACAACAAACAACCCTAAACAAACAACAAACAAACCTAACCCACTAACAACAAACAACACTAACACCCGAACAAGAAACAACCCTAACCCCCTAACAACAAACAACACTAACACCCTAACAACAAACAACCCTAACCCCCTAACAACAAACAACACTAACCCCATAACAACAAACAACCCTAAACCCCTAACATCAAAGAACACTAACACCCTAACAACAAACAACCCTAACCCCCTAACAACAAACAACACTAACCCCATAACAACAAACAACCCTAAACCCCTAACATCAAAGAACACTAACACCCTAACAACAAACAACCCTAACCCCCTAACAACAAACACTAACCCCCAAACAACAAACAACCCTAAAACCCTAAAAGCAAACAACACTAAACCCCTAAAAACAAACAACACTAAGCCCCTAACAACAAACAACACTAACACCCAAACAACAAACACCACTAAACCCCAACAAGAAACAACCCTAAGCCCCTAACAACAAACAACACTAACCCCCTAACAAGAAACAACCCTAAACTACTAACAACAAACAACACTAACCCCCTAACAACAAACAACACTAACACCCTAACAACAACCAACCCTAACCCCCTAAGAACAAACAACACTAACGCCCTAAGAAGAAACAAAACTAACCCCCAGCAACGAACAATACTAACCCCCTAAGAACACAAAACCTAACCTCTTATCAACAAACAACCCTAACCCACTAACAACAAACAATCCTAACACCCTAACAACAAACAACACTAACCCCCAAACAACAAACAACCCTAACCCCGTAACAAAAAACAACCCTAAACCCCTAACATCAAACAACACTAACCTCCTAACAACACAAAACACTAACACCCTAACAACAAACAACACTAACACCCTAACAACAAAAACCACTAAACCCCAACAAGAAACAACCCTAAACCCCTAACAACAAACACTAACCCCCTAACAATAAACAACACTAAACCCCTAATAAGAAACTACCCTAACCCCATAACAACAAACAACACTATCCCCGTAACAACAAACAACCCTAACCCCCAAACAACAAACAACCCTAACCCCCTAACAACAAACAATCCTAACCCCTGAACAACCAACAACACTAACCCCCTAACCACAGTATACACTAACACCCTAACAACAAAAACCACTAAACCCCTACAAGAAACAACCATAAACCCCTAACAACAAACAACACTAACCCCCTAACAACAAACACCCCTAACCAAACAACAAAAAACCCTAACCCACTAACAACAAACAACACTAACACCCTAACAACAAACAACCCTAACCCCCTAACAACAAACAACACTAACACCCTAACCAGAAACAACCCTAACCCCCTAACAACAAACAACACTAACCCCCAACAACAAACAACCCTAAAACCCTAATATCAAACAACACTAACACCCTAACAACAAACAACACAAATCCCCTAACAACAAACACTAACCCCCAAACAACCCTAACCCCTAAAAACCAAAAACACTAACCCACTAACAACAAACAACCCTAAACCACTAAAAACAAACAACCCTAACACCCTAACAAGAAACAACACTAAAACTCTAACAACAAACAACCCTAAAACCCTAACATCAAACAACACTAACCCCCTAAAAACACAAAACACTAACACCCTAACAACAAACAACACTAACACGGTAACAACAAAAACCACTAAACCCCAACAAGAAACAACCCTAAACCCCTAACAACAAACACTAACCCCCTAACAACAAACAACACTAAACCCCTAACAAGAAACTACCCTAACCCCGTAACAACAAACAACACTAACCCGGTAACAACAAACAACTCTAACCCCCAAACAACAAACAACCCTAACCCCCTAAAAACAAACACTCCTAACCCCCGAACAACGAACAACACTAACCCCCTAACCACAATAAACACTAACACCCGAACAACAAAAACCACTATACCCCAACAAGAAACAACCCTAAACCCCTAACAACAAACAACACTAACACCCTAACAACAAAAACCACTAAACCCCAACAAGAAACAACCCTAAAACCCTAACAACAAACAACCCTAACCCCCTAACAACAAATAACACTAACACCCCAACCAGAAACAACCCTAACCCCCTAACAACAAACAACACTAACCCCCTAACAACAAACAACCCTAAACCCCTAACATCAAAGAACACTAACACCCTAAAAACAAACAACCCTAACCCCCTAACAACAAACAACACTAACACCCTAACAACAAACAACCCTAACCCCCTAACAACAAACAACACTAACCCCCTAACAACAAACAACCCTAAACCCCTAACATCAAAGAACACTAACACCCTAACAACAAACAACCCTAACCCCCTAACAACAAACACTAACCCCCAAACAACAAACAACCGTAACCAATAAAAACCAAAAACACTAACCCACTAACAACAAACAACCCTAACAAACTAACAACAAACAACCCTAACACCCTAACAACAAACAACACTAACCCCCTAACAACAAACAACCCTAAACCCCTAACATCGAACAACACTAACCCTCTAACAACACAAAACACTAACACCCTAACAACAAACAACACTAAAACCCTAACAACAAAAACCACTAAACCCCAACAAGAAACAACCCTAAACCCCTAACAACAAACACTAACCCCCTAACAACAAACAACACTAAACCCCTAACAAGAAACTACCCTAACCCCGTAACAACAAACAACACTAACCTGGTAACAAGAAACAACCCTAACCCCCAAACAACAAACAACCCTAACCCCCTAACAACAAACAATCCTAACCCCCGAACAACGAACAACACTAACCCCCTAACCACAATAAACACTGACACCCGAACAACAAAAACCACTAAACCCCAACAAGAAACAACCCTAAACCCCTAACAACAAACAACACTAACCCCCTAACAACAAACAACCCTAACCAAACAACAAACAAACCTAAACCACTAACAACAAACAACACTATCACGCGAACAACAAACAACCCTAACCCCCTAACAACAAACAACACTAACACCCTAACAACAAAAACCAATAAACCCCAACAAGAAAGAACCCTAAAACCCTAACAACAAACAACACTAACCCCCTAACAACAAACAACCCTAACCAAACAACAAACAAACCTAACCCACTAACAACAAACAACACTAACACCCGAACAACAAACAACCCTAACCCCCTAACAACAAACAACACTAACACCCTAACAACAAACAACCCTAACCCCCTAACAACAAACAACACTAACCCCATAACAACAAACAACCTTAAACCCCTAACATCAAAGAAAACTAACACCCTAACAACAAACAACCCTAACCCCCTAACAACAAACACTAACCCCCAAACAACAAACAACCCTAAAACCCTAAAAGCAAACAACACTAAACCCCTAAAAACAAAGAACACTAAGCCCCTAACAACAAACAACACTAACACCCGAACAACAAACACCACTAAACCCCAACAAGAAACAACCCTAAGCCCCTAACAACAAACAACACTAACCCGCAAACAAGAAACAACCCTAAACCCCTAACAACAAACAACACTAACCCCCTAACAACAAACAACACTAACACCCTAACAACAACCAACCCTAACCCCCTAAGAACAAACAACACTAATGCCCTAAGATGAAACAACACTAACCCCCAGCAACGAACAATACTAACCCCCTAACAACACAAAACCTAACCTCTTATCAACAAACAACCCTAACCCACTAACAACAAACAACCCTAACACCCTAACAACAAACAACACTAACCCCCTAACAACAAACAACCCTAAACCCCTAACATCAAAGAACACTAACACCCTAACAACAAACAATCCTAGCCCCCTAACAACAAACACTAACCCCCAAACAACAAACAACCCTAACCCCTAAAAACCAAAAACACTAACCCACTAACAACAAACAACCCTAACCCACTAACAACAAACAACGCTAACCCCCTAACAACAAACAACCCTAAACCCCTATCATCAAACAACACTAACCCCCTAACCACAATAAACACTAACACCCGAACAACAAAAACCACTATACCCCAACAAGAAACAACCCTAAACCCCTAACAACAAACAACACTAACACCCTAACAACAAAAACCACTAAACCCCAACAAGAAACAACCCTAAAACCCTAACAACAAACAACACTAACCCCCTAACAACAAACAACCCTAACCAAACAACAAACAAACCTAACCCACTAACACCAAACAACACTAACACCCGAACAACAAACAACCCTAACCCCCTAACAACAAACAACATTAACACCCTAACAACAAACAACCCTAACCCCCTAACAACAAACAACACTAACCCCATAACAACAAACAACCCTAAACCCCTAACATCAAAGAACACTAACACCCTAACAACAAACAACCCTAACCCCCTAACAACAAACACTAACCCCCAAACAACAAACAACCCTAAAACCCTAAAAGCAAACAACACTAAGCCCCTAACAACAAACAACACTAACACCCGAACAACAAACACCACTAAACCCCAACAAGAAACAACCCTAAGCCCCTAACAACAAACAACACTAACCCCCTAACAAGAAACAACCCTAAACTACTAACAACAAACAACACTAACCCCCTAACAACAAACAACACTAACACCCTAACAACAACCAACCCTAACCCCCTAAGAACAAACAACACTAACGCCCTAAGAAGAAACAACACTAACCCCCAGCAACGAACAATACTAACCCCCTAACAACACAAAACCTAACCTCTTATCAACAAACAACCCTAACCCACTAAAAACAAACAACCCTAACACCCTAACAACAAACAACACTAACCCCCTAACAACAAACAACCCTAAACCCCTAACATCAAAGAACACTAACACCCTAACAACAAACAACCCTAGCCCCCTAACAACAAACACTAACCCCCAAACAACAAACAACCCTAACCCCGAAAAACCAAAAACACTAACCCACTAACAACAAACAACCCTAACCCACTAACAACAAACAACCCTAACCCCCTAACAACAAACAACCCTAAACCCCTAACATCAAACAACACTAACCTCCTAACAACACAAAACACTAACACCCTAACAACAAACAACACTAACACCCTAACAACAAAAACCACTAAACCCCAACAAGAAACAACCCTAAACCCCTAAGAACAAACAACACTAACCCCTAAAAACAAACAACCCTAACCAAACAACAAAAAACCCTAACCCACTAACAACAAACAACACTAACACCCTAACAACAAACAACCCTAACCACCTAGCCACAAACAACACTAACACCTTAACCAGAAACAACCCTAACCCCCTAACAACAAACAACACTAACCCCCAACAACAAACAACCCTAAACCCCTAACATCAAACAACACTAACACCCTAACAGCAAACAACACAAATCCCCTAACAACAAACACTAACCCCCAAACAACAAACAACCCTAACCCCTAAAAACCAAAAACACTAACCCACTAACAACAAACAACCCTAAACCACTAAAAACAAACAACCCTAACACCCTATCAAGAAACAACACTAAAACTCTAACAACAAACAACCCTAAACCCCTAACATCAAACAACACTAACCCCCTAACAACACAAAACACTAACACCCTAACAACAAACAACACTAACACCCTAACAACAAAAACCACTAAACCCCATCAAGAAACAACCCTAAACCCCTAACAACAAACACTAACCCCCTAACAACAAACAACACTAAACCCCTAACAAAAAACTACCCTAACCCCGTAACAACAAACAACACTAACACCCGAACAACAAACAACCCTAACCCCCTAACAACAAACAACACTAACACCCTAAAAACAAACAATCCTAACCCCCGAACAACGAACAACACTAACCCCCTAACCACAATAAACACTAACACCCGAACAACAAAAACCACTATACCCCAACAAGAAACAACCCTAAACCCCTAACAACAAACAACACTAACACCCTAACAACAAAAACCACTAAACCCCAACAAGAAACAACCCTAAAACCCTAGCAACAAACAACACTAACCCCCTAACAACAAACAACCCTAACCAAACAACAAACAAACCTAACCCACTAACAACAAACAACACTAACACCCGAACAACAAACAACCCTAACCCCCTAACAACAAACAACACTAACACCCTAACAACAACAACCCTAACCCCCTAACAACAAACAACACTAACCCCATAACAACAAACAACCCTAAACCCCTAACATCAAAGAACACTAACACCCTAAAAACAAACAACCCTAACTCCCTAACAACAAACACTAACCCCCAAACAACAAAGAACCCTAAAACCCTAAAAGCAAACAACACTAAACCCCTAAAAACAAACAACACTAAGCCCCTAACAACAAACAACACTAACACCCGAACAACAAACACCACTAAACCCCAACAAGAAACAACCCTAAGCCCCTAACAACAAACAACACTAACCCCCTAACAAGAAACAACCCTAAACCCCTAACAACAAACACTAACCCCCTAACAACAAACAACACTAAGACCCTAACAACAACCAACCCTAACCCCCTAAGAACAAACAACACTAACGCCCTAAGAAGAAACAACACTAACCCCCAGCAACGAACAATACTAACCCCCTAAGAACACAAAACCTAACCTCTTATCAACAAACAACCCTAACCCACTAACAACAAACAACCCTAACACCCTAACAACAAACAACACTAACCCCCTAACAACAAACAACCCTAAACCCCTAACATCAAAGAACACTAACACCCTAACAACAAACAACCCTAGCCCCCTAACAACAAACACTAACCCCCAAACAACAAACAACCCTAACCCCTAAAAACCAAAAACACTAACCCACGAACAACAAACAACCCTAACCCACTAACAGAAAACAACCCTAACCCCGTAACAACAAACAACCCTAAACCCCTAACATCAAACAACACTAACCTCCTAACAACACAAAACACTAACACCCTAACAACAAACAACACTAACACCCTAACAACAAAAACCACTAATCCCCAACAAGAAACAACCCTAAACCCCTAACAACAAACACTAACCCCCTAACAATAAACAACACTACACCCCTAACAAGAAACTACCCTAACCCCGTAACAACAAACAACACTAACCCCGTAACAACAAACAACCCTAACCCCCAAACAACAAACAACCCTAACCCCCTAACAACAAACAATCCTAACCCCCGAACAACCAACAACACTAACCCCCTAACCACAGTATACACTAACACCCTAACAACAAAAACCACTAAACCCCTACAAGAAACAACCCTAAACCCCTAACAACAAACAACACTAACCCCCTAACAACAAACAACCCTAACCAAACAACAAAAAACCCTAACCCACTAACAACAAACAACACTAACACCCTAACAACAAACAACCCTAACCACCTAACAACAAACAACACTAACACCTTAACCAGAAACAACCCTAACCCCCTAACAACAAACAACACTAACCCCCTAACAACAAACAACCCTAAACCCCTAACATCAAAGAACACTAACACCCTAACAACAAACAATCCTAGCCCCCTAACAACAAACACTAACCCCCAAACAACAAACAACCCTAACCCCTAAAAACCAAAAACACTAACACACTAACAACAAACAACTCTAACCCACTAACAAGAAACAACCCTAACCCCCTAACAACAAACAACCCTAAACCCCTAACATCAAACAACACTAACCTCCTAACAACACAAAACACTAACACCCTAACAACGAACAACACTAACACCCTAACAACAAAAACCACTAAACCCCAACAAGAAACAACCCTAAACCCCTAACAACAAACACTAACCCACTAACAATAAACAACACTAAACCTCTAACAAGAATCTACCCTAACCCCGTAACAACAAACAACACTAACACCCTAACAACAAACAACCCTTACCAAACAACAAACACACCTAACCCACTAACAACAAACAACACTAACACCCGAACATGAAACAATCCTAACCCCCTAACAACAAACAACACTAACACCCTAACAACAAACAACCATAACCCCCTAACAACAAAAAACACTAACCCCATAACAACAAACAACCTTAAACCCCTAACATCAAAGAACACTAACACCCTAACAACAAACAACCCTAACCCCCTAACAACAAACACTAACCCCCAAACAACAAACAACCCTAAAACCCTAAAAGCAAACAACACTAAACCCCTAAAAACAAACAACACTAAGCCCCTAACAACAAACAACACTAACACCCGAACAACAAACACCACTAAACCCCATCAAAAACAACCCTAAGCCCCTAACAACAAACAACACTAACCCCCTAACAAGAAACAACCCTAAACCCCTAACAACAAACACTAACCCCCTAACAACAAACAACACTAAACCCCTAACAAGAAACTACCCTAACCCCGTAACAACAAACAACACTAACCCCGTAACAACAAACAACCCTAACCCCCAAACAACAAACAACCCTAACCCCCTAACAACAAACAATCCTAACCCCCGAACAACCAACAACACTAACACCCGAACCACAGTATACACTAACACCCTAACAACAAAAACCACTAAACCCCTACAAGAAACAACCCTAAACCCCTAACAACAAACAACACTAACCCCCTAACAACAAACAACCCTAACCAAACAACAAAAAACCCTAACCCACTAACAACAAACAACACTAACACCCTAACAACAAACAACCCTAACCACCTAACAACAAACAACACTAACACCCTAACCAGAAACAACCCTAACCCCCTAACAACAAACAACACTAACCCCCTAACAACAAACAACCCTAAACACCTAACATCAAAGAACACTAACACCCTAACAACATACAACCCTAACCCCCTAACAACAAACACTAACCCCCAAACAACAAACAACCCTAACCCCTAAAAACCAAAAACACTAACGCACTAACAACAAACAACCCTAACAAACTAACAACAAACAACCCTAACACCCTAACAACAAACAACAATAACCCCCTAACAACAAACAACCCTAAACCCCTAACATCAAACAACACTAACCCTCTAACAACACAAAACACTAACACCCTAACAACAAACAACACTAAAACCCTAACAACAAAAACCACTAAACCCCAACAAGAAACAACCCTAAACCCCTAACAACAAACACTAACCCCCTAACAACAAACAACACTAAACCCCTAACAAGAAACTACCCTAACCCCGTAACAACAAACAACACTAACCTGGTAACAAGAAACAACCCTAACCCCCAAACAACAAACAACCCTAACCCCCTAACAACAAACAATCCTAACCCCCGAACAACGAACAACACTAACCCCCTAACCACAATAAACACTAACACCCAAACAACAAAAACCACTAAACCCCAACAAGAAACAACCCTAAACCCCTAACAACAAACAACACTAACCCCCTAACAACAAACAACCCTAACCAAACAACAAACAAACCTAAACCACTAACAACAAACAACACTATCACGCGAACAACAAACAACCCTAACCCCCTAACAACAAACAACACTAACACCCTAACAACAAAAACCAATAAACCCCAACAAGAAACAACCCTAAAACCCTAACAACAAACAACACTAACCCCCTAACAACAAACAACCCTAACCAAACAACAAAAAACCCTAACCCACTAACAACAAACAACACTAACACCCGAACAACAAACAACCCTAACCCCCTAACAACAAACAACACTAACACCCTAACAACAAACAACCCTAACCCCCTAACAACAAACAACCCTAACCCCATAACAACAAACAACCCTAAACCCCTAACATCAAAGAACACTAACACCCTAACAACAAACAACCCTAGCCCCCTAACAACAAACACTAACCCCCAAACAACAAACAACCCTAACCCCTAAAAACCAAAAACACTAATGCACTAACAACAAACAACCCTAACAAACTAACAACAAACAACCCTAACACCCTAACAGCAAACAACAATAACCCCCTAACAACAAACAACCCTAAACCCCTAACATCAAACAACACTAACCCTCTAACAACACAAAACACTAACACCCTAACAACAAACAACACTAAAACCCTAACAACAAAAACCACTAAACCCCAACAAGAAACAACCCTAAACCCCTAACAACAAACACTAACCCCCTAACAACAAACAACACTAAACCCCTAACAAGAAACTACCCTAACCCCGTAACAACAAACAACACTAACCTGGTAACAAGAAACAACCCTAACCCCCAAACAACAAACAACCCTAACCCCCTAACAACAAACAATCCTAACCCCCGAACAACGAACAACACTAACCCCCTAACCACAATAAACACTAACACCCAAACAACAAAAACCACTAAACCCCAACAAGAAACAACCCTAAGCCCCTAACAACAAACAACACTAACCCCCTAACAACAAACAACCCTAACCAAACAACAAACAAACCTAAACCACTAACAACAAACAACACTAACCCCCTAACAACAAACAACCCTAACCAAACAACAAAAAACCCTAACCCACTAACAACAAACAACACTAACACCCGAACAACAAACAACCCTAATCCCCTAACAACAAACAACCCTAACCCCATAACAACAAACAACCCTAAACCCCTAACATCAAAGAACACTAACACCCTAACAACAAACAACCCTAACCCCCTAACAACAAACACTAACCCCCAAACAACAAACAACCCTAAAACCCTAAAAGCAAACAACACTAAACCCCTAAAAACAAACAACACTAAGCCCCTAACAACAAACAACACTAACACCCGAACAACAAACACCACTAAACCCCAACAAGAAACAACCCTAAGCCCCTAACAACAAACAACACTAACCCCCTAACAAGAAACAACCCTAAACCCCTAACAACAAACAACACTAACCCCCTGACAACAAACAACACTAACACCCTAACAACAACCAACCCTAACCCCCTAAGAACAAACAACACTAACGCCCTAAGAAGAAACAACACTAACCCCCAGCAACGAACAATACTAACCCCCTAACAACACAAAACCTAACCTCTTATCAACAAACAACCCTAACCCACTAACAACAAACAACCCTAACACCCTAACAACAAACAACACTAACCCCCTAACAACAAACAACCCTAAACCCCTAGCATCAAAGAACACTAACACCCTAACAACAAACAATCCTAGCCCCCTAACAACAAACACTAACCCCCAAACAACAAACAACCCTAACCCCTAAAAACCAAAAACACTAACACACTAACAACAAACAACTCTAACCCACTAACAACAAACAACCCTAACCCCCTAACAACAAACAACCCTAAACCCCTAACATCAAACAACACTAACCTCCTAACAACACAAAACACTAACACCCTAACAACAAACAACACTAAACCCCTAACAAGAAACTACCCTAACCCCGTAACAACAAACAACACTAGCCTGGTAACAAGAAACAACCCTAACCCCCAAACAACAAACAACCCTAACCCCCTAACAACAAACAATCCTAACCCCCGAACAACGAACAACACTAACCCCCTAACCACACTAAACACTAACACCCAAACAACAAAAACCACTAAACCCCAACAAGAAACAACCCTAAACCCCTAACAACAAACAACACTAACCCCCTAACAACAAACAACCCTAACCAAACAACAAACAAACCTAAACCACTAACAACAAACAACACTATCACGCGAACAACAAACAACCCTAACCCCCTAACAACAAACAACACTAACACCCTAACAACAAAAACCAATAAACCCCAACAAGAAACAACCCTAAAACCCTAACAACAAACAACACTAACCCCCTAACAACAAACAACCCTAACCAAACAACAAAAAACCCTAACCCACTAACAACAAACAACACTAACACCCGAACAACAAACAACCCTAACCCCCTAACAACAAACAACACTAACACCCTAACAACAAACAACCCTAACCCCCTAACAACAAACAACCCTAACCCCATAACAACAAACAACCCTAAACCCCTAACATCAAAGAACACTAACACCCTAACAACAAACAACCCTAGCCCCCTAACAACAAACACTAACCCCCAAACAACAAACAACCCTAACCCCTAAAAACCAAAAACACTAACCCACTAACAACAAACAACCCTAACCCACTAACAAAAAACAACCCTAACCCCGTAACAACAAACAACCCTAAACCCCTAACATCAAACAACACTAACCTCCTAACAACACAAAACACTAACACCCTAACAACAAACAACACTAACACCCTAACAACAAAAACCACTAAACCCCAACAAGAAACAACCCTAAACCCCTAACAACAAACACTAACCCCCTAACAATAAACAACACTAAACCCTTAACAAGAAACTACCCTAACCCCGTAACAACAAACAACACTAACCCCGTAACAACAAACAACCCTAACCCCCAAACAACAAACAACCCTAACCCCCTAACAACAAACAATCCTAACCCCCGAACAACCAACAACACTAACCCCCTAACCACAGTATACACTAACACCCTAACAACAAAAACCACTAAACCCCTACAAGAAACAACCCTAAACCCCTAACAACAAACAACACTAACCCCCTAACAACAAACAACCCTAACCAAACAACAAAAAACCCTAACCCACTAACAACAAACAACACTAACACCCTAACAACAAACAACCCTAACCACCTAACAACAAACAACACTAACACCCTAACCAGAAACAACCCTAACCCCCTAACAACAAACAACACTAACCCCCTAACAACAAACAACCCTAAACACCTAACATCAAAGAACACTAACACCCTAACAACATACAACCCTAACCCCCTAACAACAAACACTAACCCCCAAACAACAAACAACCCTAACCCCTAAAAACCAAAAACACTAACGCACTAACAACAAACAACCCTAACAAACTAACAACAAACAACTCTAACACCCTAACAACAAACAACAATAACCCCCTAACAACAAACAACCCTAAACCCCTAACATCAAACAACACTAACCCTCTAACAACACAAAACACTAACACCCTAACAACAAACAACACTAAAACCCTAACAACAAAAACCACTAAACCCCAACAAGAAACAACCCTAAACCCCTAACAACAAACACTAACCCCCTAACAACAAACAACACTAAACCCCTAACAAGAAACTACCCTAACCCCGTAACAACAAACAACACTAACCTGGTAACAAGAAACAACCCTAACCCCCAAACAACAAACAACCCTAACCCCCTAACAACAAACAATCCTAACCCCCGAACAACGAACAACACTAACCCCCTAACCACAATAAACACTAACACCCAAACAACAAAAACCACTAAACCCCAACAAGAAACAACCCTAAGCCCCTAACAACAAACAACACTAACCCCCTAACAACAAACAACCCTAACCAAACAACAAACAAACCTAAACCACTAACAACAAACAACACTATCACGCGAACAACAAACAACCCTAACCCCCTAACAACAAACAACACTAACACCCTAACAACAAAAACCAATAAACCCCAACAAGAAACAACCCTAAAACCCTAACAACAAACAACACTAACCCCCTAACAACAAACAACCCTAACCAAACAACAAAAAACCCTAACCCACTAACAACAAACAACACTAACACCCGAACAACAAACAACCCTAATCCCCTAACAACAAACAACGCTAACCCCATAACAACAAACAACCCTAAACCCCTAACATCAAAGAACACTAACACCCTAACAACAAACAACCCTAACCCCCTAACAACAAACACTAACCCCCAAACAACAAACAACCCTAAAACCCTAAAAGCAAACAAAACTAAACCTCTAAAAACAAACAACACTAAGCCCCTAACAACAAACAACACTAACACCCGAAGAACAAACACCACTAAACCCCAACAAGAAACAACCCTAAGCCCCTAACAACAAACAACACTAACCCCCTAACAAGAAACAACCCTAAACCCCTAACAACAAACAACACTAACCCCCTGACAACAAACAACACTAACACCCTAACAACAACCAACCCTAACCCCCTAAGAACAAACAACACTAACGCCCTAAGAAGAAACAACACTAACCCCCAGCAACGAACAATACTAACCCCCTAACAACACAAAACCTAACCTCTTATCAACAAACAACCCTAACCCACTAACAACAAACAACCCTAACACACTAACAACAAACAACACTAACCCCCTAACAACAAACAACCCTAAACCCCTAGCATCAAAGAACACTAACACCCTAACAACAAACAATCCTAGCCCCCTAACAACAAACACTAACCCCCAAACAACAAACAACCCTAACCCCTAAAAACCAAAAACACTAACACACTAACAACAAACAACTCTAACCCACTAACAACAAACAACCCTAACCCCCTAACAACAAACAACCCTAAACCCCTAACATCAAACAACACTAACCTCCTAACAACACAAAACACTAACACCCTAACAACAAACAACACTAAAACCCTAACAACAAAAACCACTAAACCCCAACAAGAAACAACCCTAAACCCCTAACAACAAACACTAACCCCCTAACAACAAACAACACTAAACCCCTAA
Organism: Elephas maximus indicus; assembly: GCF_024166365.1. Lineage (NCBI taxonomy): Eukaryota > Metazoa > Chordata > Mammalia > Proboscidea > Elephantidae > Elephas > Elephas maximus. The sequence continues at coordinate 483,153 of NW_026060233.1, read as the reverse complement.
CAAGAAACTACCCTAACCCCGTAACAACAAACAACACTAACCTGGTAACAAGAAACAACCCTACCCCCAAACAACAAACAACCCTAACCCCCTAACAACAAACAATCCTAACCCCCGAACAACGAACAACACTAACCCCCTAACCACAATAAACACTAACACCCAAACAACAAAAACCACTAAACCCCAACAAGAAACAACCCTAAACCCCTAACAACAAACAACACTAACCCCCTAACAACAAACAACCCTAACCAAACAACAAACAAACCTAAACCACTAACAACAAACAACACTATCACGCGAACAACAAACAACCCTAACCCCCTAACAACAAACAACACTAACACCCTAACAACAAAAACCAATAAACCCCAACAAGAAACAACCCTAAAACCCTAACAACAAACAACACTAACCCCCTAACAACAAACAACCCTAACCAAACAACAAAAAACCCTAACCCACTAACAACAAACAACACTAACACCCGAACAACAAACAACCCTAACCCCCTAACAACAAACAACACTAACACCCTAACAACAAACAACCCTAACCCCCTAACAACAAACAACCCTAACCCCATAACAACAAACAACCCTAAACCCCTAACATCAAAGAACACTAACACCCTAACAACAAACAACCCTAGCCCCCTAACAACAAACACTAACCCCCAAACAACAAACAACCCTAACCCCTAAAAACCAAAAACACTAACCCACTAACAACAGACAACCCTAACCCACTAACAAAAAACAACCCTAACCCCGTAACAACAAACAACCCTAAACCCCTAACATCAAACAACACTAACCTCGTAACAACACAAAACACTAACACCCTAACAACAAACAACACTAACACCCTAACAACAAAAACCACTAAACCCCAACAAGAAACAACCCTAAACCCCTAACAACAAACACTAACCCCCTAACAATAAACAACACTAAACCCTTAACAAGAAACTACCCTAACCCCGTAACAACAAACAACACTAACCCCGTAACAACAAACAACCCTAACCCCCAAACAACAAACAACCCTAACCCCCTAACAACAAACAATCCTAACCCCCGAACAACCAACAACACTAACCCCCTAACCACAGTATACACTAACACCCTAACAACAAAAACCACTAAACCCCTACAAGAAACAACCCTAAACCCCTAACAACAAACAACACTAACCCCCTAACAACAAACAACCCTAACCAAACAACAAAAAACCCTAACCCACTAACAACAAACAACACTAACACCCTAACAACAACCAACCCTAACCCCCTAAGGACAAACAACACTAACGCCCTAAGAAGAAACAACAGTAACCCCCAGCAACGAACAATATTAACCCCCTAACAACACAAAACCTAACCTCTTATCAACAAACAACCCTAACCCACTAACAACAAACAACCCTAACACCCTAACAACAAACAACACTAACCCCCTAACAACAAACAACCCTAAACCCCTAACATCAAAGAACACTAACACCCTAACAACAAACAATCCTAGCCCCCTAAGAACAAACACTAACCCCCAAACAACAAACAACCCTAACCCCTAAAAACCAAAAACACTAACCCACTAACAACAAACAACCCTAACCCACAAACAACAAACAACCCTAACCCCCTAACAACAAACAACCCTAAACCCCTATCATCAAACAACACTAACCCCCTAACCACAATAAACACTAACACCCGAACAACAAAAACCACTATACCCCAACAAGAAACAACCCTAAACCCCTAACAACAAACAACACTAACACCCTAACAACAAAAACCACTAAACCCCAACAAGAAACAACCCTAAACCCCTAACAACAAACACTAACCCCCTAACAATAAACAACACTAAACCCCTAACAAGAAACTACCCTAACCCCGTAACAACAAACAACACTAACCCCGTAACAACAAACAACCCTAACCCCCAAACAACAAACAACCCTAACCCCCTAACAACAAACAATCCTAACCCCCGAACAACCAACAACACTAACCCCCTAACCACAGTATACACTAACAGCCTAACAACAAAAACCACTAAACCCCTACAAGAAACAACCCTAAACCCCTAACAACAAACAACACTAACCCCCTAACAACAAACAACCCTAACCAAACAACAAAAAACCCTAACCCACAAACAACAAACAACACTAACAACCTAACAACAAACAACCCTAACCCCCTAACAACAAACAACAGTAACACCCTAACCAGAAACAACCTTAACACCCTAACAACAAACAACACTAACCCCCAACAACAAACAACCCTAAACCCCTAATATCAAACAACACTAACACCCTAACAACAAACAACACAAATCCCCTAACAACAAACACTAACCCCCAAACAACCCTAACCCCTAAAAACCAAAAACACTAACCCACTAACAACAAACAACCCTAAACCACTAAAAACAAACAACCCTAACACCCTAACAAGAAACAACACTAAAACTCTAACAACAAACAACCCTAAACCCCTAACATCAAACAACACTAACCCCCTAACAACACAAAACACTAACGCCCTAACAAGAAACAACACTAACACCGTAACAACAAAAACCACTAAACCCCAACAAGAAACAACCCTAAACCCCTAACAACAAACACTAACCCCCTAACAACAAACAACACTAAACCCCTAACAAGAAACTACCCTAACCCCGTAACAACAAACAACACTAACCCGGTAACAACAAACAACTCTAACCCCCAAACAACAAACAACCCTAACCCCTAAAAACCAAAAACACTAACCCACTAACAACAAACAACCCTAAACCACTAAAAACAAACAACCCTAACACCCTATCAAGAAACAACACTAAAACTCTAACAACAAACAACCCTAAACCCCTAACATCAAACAACACTAACCCCCTAACAACACAAAACACTAACACCCTAACAACAAACAACACTAACACCCTAACAACAAAAACCACTAAACCCCAACAAGAAACAACCCTAAACCCCTAACAACAAACACTAACCCCCTAACAACAAACAACACTAAACCCCTAACAAAAACTACACTAACCCCGTAACAACAAACAACACTAACCCGGTAACAACAAACAACCCTAACCCCCAAACAACAAACAACCCTAACCCCCTAAAAACAAACAATCCTAACCCCCGAACAACGAACAACACTAACCCCCTAACCACAATAAACACTAACACCCTAACAACAAAAACCACTATACCCCAACAAGAAACAACCCTAAACCCCTAACAACAAACAACACTAACACCCTAACAACAAAAACCACTAAACCCCAACAAGAAACAACCCTAAAACCCTAACAACAAACAACACTAACCCCCTAACAACAAACAACCCTAACCAAACAACAAACAAACCTAACCCACTAACAACAAACAACACTAACCCCATAACAACAAACAACCCTAAACCCCTAACATCAAAGAACACTAACACCCTAAAAACAAACAACCCTAACTCCCTAACAACAAACACTAACCCCCAAACAACAAACAACCCTAAAAGCAAACAACACTAAACCCCTAAAAACAAACAACACTAAGCCCCTAACAACAAACAACACTAACCCCGTAACAACAAACAACCCTAAACCCCTAACATCAAACAACACTAACCTCCTAACAACACAAAACACTAACACCCTAACAACAAACAACACTAACACCCTAACAACAAAAACCACTAAACCCCAACAAGAAACAACCGTAAACCCCTAACAACAAACACTAACCCCCTAACAATAAACAACACTAAACCCCTAACAAGAAACTACCCTAACCCCGTAACAACAAACAACACTAACCCCGTAACAACAAACAACCCTAACCCCCAAACAACAAACAACCCTAACCCCCTAACAAAAAACAATCCTAAACCCCGAACAACCAACAACACTAACATCCTAACCACAGTATACACTAACACCCTAACAACAAAAACCACTAAACCCCTACAAGAAACAACCCTAAACCCCTAACAACAAACAACACTAACCCCCTAACAACAAACAACCCTAACCAAACAACAGAAAACCCTAACCCACTAACAACAAACAACACTAACACCCTAACAACAAACAACCCTAACCCCCTAACAACAAACAACACTAACACACTAACCAGAAACAACCCTAACCCCCTAACAACAAACAACACTAACCCCCTAACAACAAACAACCCTAAACCCCTAACATCAAAGAACACTAACACCCTAACAACATACAACCCTAACCCCCTAACAACAAACACTAACCCCCAAACAACAAACAACCCTAACCCTTAAAAACCAAAAACACTAACGCACTAACAACAAACAACCCTAACAAACTAACAACAAACAACCCTAACACCCTAACAACAAACAACACTAACCCCCTAACAACAAACAACCCTAAACCCCTAACATCAAACAACACTAACCCTCTAACAACACAAAACACTAACACCCTAACAACAAACAACACTAAAACCCTAACAACAAAAACCACTAAACCCCAACAAGAAACAACCCTAAACAACTAACAACAAACACTAACCCCCTAACAACAAACAACACTAAACCCCTAACAAGAAACTACCCTAACCCCGTAACAACAAAAAACACTAACCTGGTAACAAAAAACAACCCTAACCCCCAAACAACAAACAACCCTAACCCCCTAACAACAAACAATCCTAACCCCCGAACAACGAACAACACTAACCCCCTAACCACAATAAACACTAACACCCTAACGACAAAAACCACTATACCCCAACAAGAAACAACCCTAAACCCCTAACAACAAACAACACTAACACCCTAACAACAAAAACCACTAAACCCCAACAAGAAACAACCCTAAAACCCTAACAACAAACAACACTAACCCCGTAACAACAAACAACCCTAACCAAACAACAAACAAACCTAACCCACTAACAACAAACAACACTAACACCCGAACAACAAACAACCCTAACCCCCTAACAACAAACAACACTAACACCCTAACAACAACAACCCTAACCCCCTAACAACAAACAACACTAACCCCATAACAACAAACAACCCTAAACCCCTAACATCAAAGAACACTAACACCCTAAAAACAAACAACCCTAACTCCCTAACAACAAACACTAACCCCCAAACAACAAACAACCCTAAAAGCAAACAACACTAAACCCCTAAAAACAAACAACACTAAGCCCCTAACAACAAACAACACTAACCCCGTAACAACAAACAACCCTAAACCCCTAACATCAAACAACACTAACCTCCTAACAACACAAAACACTAACACCCTAACAACAAACAACACTAACACCCTAACAACAAAAACCACTAAACCCCAACAAGAAACAACCGTAAACCCCTAACAACAAACACTAACCCCCTAACAATAAACAACACTAAACCCCTAACAAGAAACTACCCTAACCCCGTAACAACAAACAACACTAACCCCGTAACAACAAACAACCCTAACCCCCAAACAACAAACAACCCTAACCCCCTAACAAAAAACAATCCTAAACCCCGAACAACCAACAACACTAACATCCTAACCACAGTATACACTAACACCCTAACAACAAAAACCACTAAACCCCTACAAGAAACAACCCTAAACCCCTAACAACAAACAACACTAACCCCCTAACAACAAACAACCCTAACCAAACAACAGAAAACCCTAACCCACTAACAACAAACAACACTAACACCCTAACAACAAACAACCCTAACCCCCTAACAACAAACAACACTAACACACTAACCAGAAACAACCCTAACCCCCTAACAACAAACAACACTAACCCCCTAACAACAAACAACCCTAAACCCCTAACATCAAAGAACACTAACACCCTAACAACATACAACCCTAACCCCCTAACAACAAACACTAACCCCCAAACAACAAACAACCCTAACCCCTAAAAACCAAAAACACTAACGCACTAACAACAAACAACCCTAACAAACTAACAACAAACAACCCTAACACCCTAACAACAAACAACACTAACCCCCTAACAACAAACAACCCTAAACCCCTAACATCAAACAACACTAACCCTCTAACAACACAAAACACTAAAACCCTAACAACAAACAACACTAAAACCCTAACAACAAAAACCACTAAACCCCAACAAGAAACAACCCTAAACCCCTAACAACAAACACTAACCCCCTAACAACAAACAACACTAAACCCCTAACAAGAAACTACCCTAACCCCGTAACAACAAACAACACTAACCTGGTAACAAAAAACAACCCTAACCCCCAAACAACAAACAACCCTAACCCCCTAACAACAAACAATCCTAACCCCCGAACAACGAACAACACTAACCCCCTAACCACAATAAACACTAACACTCAAACAACAAAAACCACTAAACCCCAACAAGAAACAAACCTAAACCCCTAACAACAAACAACACTAACCCCGTAACAACAAACAACCCTAACCAAACAACAAACAAACCTAAACCACTAACAACAAACAACACTATCACGCGAACAACAAACAACCCTAACCCCCTAACAACAAACAACACTAACACCCTAACAACAAAAACCAATAAACCCCAACAAGAAACAACCCTAAAACCCTAACAACAAACAACACTAACCCACTAACAACAAACAACCCTAACCAAACAACAAACACACCTAACCCACTAACAACAAACAACACTAACACCCGAACAACAAACAACCCTAACCCCCTAACAACAAACAACACTAACACCCTAACAACAAACAACCCTAACCCCCTAACAACAAAAAACACTAACCCCATAACAACAAACAACCTTAAACCCCTAACATCAAAGAACACTAACACCCTAACAACAAACAACCCTAACCCCCTAACAACAAACACTAACCCCCAAACAACAAACAACCCTAAAACCCTAAAAGCAAACAACACTAAACCCCTAAAAACAAACAACACTAAGCCCCTAACAACAAACAACACTAACACCCGAACAACAAACACCACTAAACCCCAACAAAAACAACCCTAAGCCCCTAACAACAAACAACACTAACCCCCTAACAAGAAACAACCCTAAACCCCTAACAACAAACAACACTAACCCCCTAACAACAAACAACACTAACACCCTAACAACAACCAACCCTAACCCCCTAAGAACAAACAACACTAACGCCCTAAGAAGAAACAACAGTAACCCCCAGCAACGAACAATATTAACCCCCTAACAACACAAAACCTAACCTCTTATCAACAAACAACCCTAACCCACTAACAACAAACAACCCTAACACCCTAACAACAAACAACACTAACCCCCTAACAACAAACAACCCTAAACCCCTAACATCAAAGAACACTAACACCCTAACAACAAACAATCCTAGCCCCCTAAGAACAAACACTAACCCCCAAACAACAAACAACCCTAACCCCTAAAAACCAAAAACACTAACCCACTAACAACAAACAACCCTAACCCACAAACAACAAACAACCCTAACCTCCTAACAACAAACAACCCTAAACCCCTATCATCAAACAACACTAACCCCCTAACCACAATAAACACTAACACCCGAACAACAAAAACCACTATACCCCAACAAGAAACAACCCTAAACCCCTAACAACAAACAACACTAACACCCTAACAACAAAAACCACTAAACCCCAACAAGAAACAACCCTAAACCCCTAACAACAAACACTAACCCCCTAACAATAAACAACACTAAACCCCTAACAAGAAACTACCCTAACCCCGTAACAACAAACAACACTAACCCCGTAACAACAAACAACCCTAACCCCCAAACAACAAACAACCCTAACCCCCTAACAACAAACAATCCTAACCCCCGAACAACCAACAACACTAACCCCCTAACCACAGTATACACTAACAGCCTAACAACAAAAACCACTAAACCCCTACAAGAAACAACCCTAAACCCCTAACAACAAACAACACTAACCCCCTAACAACAAACAACCCTAACCAAACAACAAAAAACCCTAACCCACAAACAACAAACAACACTAACAACCTAACAACAAACAACCCTAACCCCCTAACAACAAACAACAGTAACACCCTAACCAGAAACAACCTTAACACCCTAACAACAAACAACACTAACCCCCAACAACAAACAACCCTAAACCCCTAATATCAAACAACACTAACACCCTAACAACAAACAACACAAATCCCCTAACAACAAACACTAACCCCCAAACAACCCTAACCCCTAAAAACCAGAAACACTAACCCACTAACAACAAACAACCCTAAACCACTAAAAACAAACAACCCTAACACCCTAACAAGAAACAACACTAAAACTCTAACAACAAACAACCCTAAACCCCTAACATCAAACAACACTAACCCCCTAACAACACAAAACACTAACGCCCTAACAAGAAACAACACTAACACCGTAACAACAAAAACCACTAAACCCCAACAAGAAACAACCCTAAACCCCTAACAACAAACACTAACCCCCTAACAACAAACAACACTAAACCCCTAACAAGAAACTACCCTAACCCCGTAACAACAAACAACACTAACCCGGTAACAACAAACAACTCTAACCCCCAAACAACAAACAACCCTAACCCCTAAAAACCAAAAACACTAACCCACTAACAACAAACAACCCTAAACCACTAAAAACAAACAACCCTAACACCCTATCAAGAAACAACACTAAAACTCTAACAACAAACAACCCTAAACCCCTAACATCAAACAACACTAACCCCCTAACAACACAAAACACTAACACCCTAACAACAAACAACACTAACACCCTAACAACAAAAACCACTAAACCCCAACAAGAAACAACCCTAAACCCCTAACAACAAACACTAACCTCCTAACAACAAACAACACTAAACCCCTAAAAAAAACTACACTAACCCCGTAACAACAAACAACACTAACCCGGTAACAACAAACAACCCTAACCCCCAAACAACAAACAACCCTAACCCCCTAAAAACAAACAATCCTAACCCCCGAACAACGAACAACACTAACCCCCTAACCACAATAAACACTAACACCCTAACAACAAAAACCACTATACCCCAACAAGAAACAACCCTAAACCCCTAACAACAAACAACACTAACACCCTAACAACAAAAACCACTAAACCCCAACAAGAAACAACCCTAAAACCCTAACAACAAACAACACTAACCCCCTAACAACAAACAACCCTAACCAAACAACAAACAAACCTAACCCACTAACAAAAAACAACACTAACCCCATAACAACAAACAACCCTAAACCCCTAACATCAAAGAACACTAACACCCTAAAAACAAACAACCCTAACTCCCTAACAACAAACACTAACCCCCAAACAACAAACAACCCTAAAAGCAAACAACACTAAACCCCTAAAAACAAACAACACTAAGCCCCTAACAACAAACAACACTAACCCTGTAACAACAAACAACCCTAAACCCCTAACATCAAACAACACTAACCTCCTAACAACACAAAACACTAACACCCTAACAACAAACAACACTAACACCCTAACAACAAAAACCACTAAACCCCAACAAGAAACAACCGTAAACCCCTAACAACAAACACTAACCCCCTAACAATAAACAACACTAAACCCCTAACAAGAAACTACCCTAACCCCGTAACAACAAACAACACTAACCCCGTAACAACAAACAACCCTAACCCCCAAACAACAAACAACCCTAACCCCCTAACAAAAAACAATCCTAAACCCCGAACAACCAACAACACTAACATCCTAACCACAGTATACACTAACACCCTAACAACAAAAACCACTAAACCCCTACAAGAAACAACCCTAAACCCCTAACAACAAACAACACTAACCCCCTAACAACAAACAACCCTAACCAAACAACAGAAAACCCTAACCCACTAACAACAAACAACACTAACACCCTAACAACAAACAACCCTAACCCCCTAACAACAAACAACACTAACACACTAACCAGAAACAACCCTAACCCCCTAACAAAAAACAACACTAACCCCCTAACAACAAACAACCCTAAACCCCTAACATCAAAGAACACTAACACCCTAACAACATACAACCCTAACCCCCTAACAACAAACACTAACCCCCAAACAACAAACAACCCTAACCCCTAAAAACCAAAAACACTAACGCACTAACAACAAACAACCCTAACAAACTAACAACAAACAACCCTAACACCCTAACAACAAACAACACTAACCCCCTAACAACAAACAACCCTAAACCCCTAACATCAAACAACACTAACCCTCTAACAACACAAAACACTAACACCCTAACAACAAACAACACTAAAACCCTAACAACAAAAACCACTAAACCCCAACAAGAAACAACCCTAAACAACTAACAACAAACACTAACCCCCTAACAACAAACAACACTAAACCCCTAACAAGAAACTACCCTAACCCCGTAACAACAAACAACACTAACCTGGTAACAAAAAACAACCCTAACCCCCAAACAACAAACAACCCTAACCCCCTAACAACAAACAATCCTAACCCCCGAACAACGAACAACACTAACCCCCTAACCACAATAAACACTAACACCCTAACGACAAAAACCACTATACCCCAACAAGAAACAACCCTAAACCCCTAACAACAAACAACACTAACACCCTAACAACAAAAACCACTAAACCCCAACAAGAAACAACCCTAAAACCCTAACAACAAACAACACTAACCCCCTAACAACAAACAACCCTAACCAAACAACAAACAAACCTAACCCACTAACAACAAACAACACTAACACCCGAACAACAAACAACCCTAACCCCCTAACAACAAACAACACTAACACCCTAACAACAACAACCCTAACCCCCTAACAACAAACAACACTAACCCCATAACAACAAACAACCCTAAACCCCTAACATCAAAGAACACTAACACCCTAAAAACAAACAACCCTAACTCCCTAACAACAAACACTAACCCCCAAACAACAAACAACCCTAAAAGCAAACAACACTAAACCCCTAAAAACAAACAACACTAAGCCCCTAACAACAAACAACACTAACCCCGTAACAACAAACAACCCTAAACCCCTAACATCAAACAACACTAACCTCCTAACAACACAAAACACTAACACCCTAACAACAAACAACACTAACACCCTAACAACAAAAACCACTAAACCCCAACAAGAAACAACCGTAAACCCCTAACAACAAACACTAACCCCCTAACAATAAACAACACTAAACCCCTAACAAGAAACTACCCTAACCCCGTAACAACAAACAACACTAACCCCGTAACAACAAACAACCCTAACCCCCAAACAACAAACAACCCTAACCCCCTAACAAAAAACAATCCTAAACCCCGAACAACCAACAACACTAACATCCTAACCACAGTATACACTAACACCCTAACAACAAAAACCACTAAACCCCTACAAGAAACAACCCTAAACCCCTAACAACAAACAACACTAACCCCCTAACAACAAACAACCCTAACCAAACAACAGAAAACCCTAACCCACTAACAACAAACAACACTAACACCCTAACAACAAACAACACTAACCCCCTAACAACAAACAACCCTAAACCCCTAGCATCAAAGAACACTAACACCCTAACAACAAACAACCCTAGCCCCCTAACAACAAACACTAACCCCCAAACAACAAACAACCCTAACCCCTAAAAACCAAAAACACTAACACACTAACAACAAACAACTCTAACCCACTAACAACAAACAACCCTAACCCCCTAACAACAAACAACCCTAAACCCCTAACATCAAACAACACTAACCTCCTAACAACACAAAACACTAACACCCTAACAACAAAAAACACTAACACCCTAACAACAAAAACCACTAAACCCCAACAAGAAACAACCCTAAACCCCTAACAACAAACACTAACCCCCTAACAATAAACAACACTAAACCCCTAACAAGAATCTACCCTAACCCCGTAACAACAAACATCACTAACACCCTAACAACAAAAACCACTAAACCCCAACAAGAAACAATCCAAAAACCCTAACAACAAACAACACTAACCCCCTAACAACAAACAACCCTAACCAAACAAAAAACACACCTAACCCACTAACAACAAACAACACTAACACCCGAACAACAAACAACCCTAACCCCCTAACAACAAACAACACTAACACCCTAACAACAAACAACCCTAACCCCCTAACAAGAAAAAACACTAACCCCATAACAACAAACAACCTTAAACCCCTAACATCAAAGAACACTAACACCCTAACAACAAACAACCCTAACCCCCTAACAACAAACACTAACCCCCAAACAACAAACAATCCTAAAACCCTAAAAGCAAACAACACTAAACCCCTAAAAACAAACAACACTAAGCCCCTAACAACAAACAACACTAACCCCCTAACAAGAAACAACCCTAAACCGCTAACAACAAACAACACTAACCCCCTAACAACAAACAACACTAACACCCTAACAACAACCAACCCTAACCCCCTAAGAACAAACAACACTAATGTCCTAAGAAGAAACAACACTAACCCCCAGCAACGAACAATACTAACCCCCTAACAACACAAAATCTAACCTCTTATCAACAAACAACCCTAACCCACTAACAACAAACAACCCTAACAACCTAACAACAAACAACACTAACCCCCTAACAACAAACAACCCTAAACCCCTAACATCAAAGAACACTAACACCCTAACAACAAACAATCCTAGCCCCCTAACAACAAACACTAACCCGCAAACAACAAACAACCCTAACCCCTAAAAACCAAAAACACTAACCCACTAACAACAAACAACCCTAACCCACTAACAACAAACTACCCTAACCCCCTAACAACAAACAACCCTAAACCCCTATAATCAAACAACACTAACCCCCTAACCACAATAAACACTAACACCCGAACAACAAAAACCACTATACCCCAACAAGAAACAACCCTAAACCCCTAACAACAAACAACACTAACACCCTAACAACAAAAACCACTAAACCCCAACAAGAAACAACCCTAAAACCCTAACAACAAACAACAGTAACCCCCTAACAACAAACAACCCTAACCAAACAACAAACAACCCTAACCAAACAACAAACAAACCTAACCCACTAACAACAAACAACACTAACACCCGAACAACAAACAACCCTAACCCCCTAACAACAAACAACACTAACACCCTAACAACAAACAACCCTAACCCCCTAACAACAAAAAACCCTAACCCCATAACAACAAACAACCTTAAACCCCTAACATCAAAGAACACTAACACCCTAACAACAAACAACCCTAACCCCCTAACAACAAACACTAACCCCCAAACAACAAACAACCCTAAAACCCTAAAAGCAAACAACACTAAACCCCTAAAAACAAACAACACTAAGCCCCTAACAACAAACAACACTAACACCCGAACAACAAACACCACTAAACCCCAACAAAAACAACCCTAAGCCCCTAACAACAAACAACACTAACCCCCTAACAAGAAACAACCCTAAACCCCTAACAACAAACAACACTAACCCCCTAACAACAAACAACACTAACACCCTAACAACAACCAACCCTAACCCCCTAAGAACAAACAACACTAATGCCCTAAGAAGAAACAACACTAACCCCCAGCAACGAACAATATTAACCCCCTAACAACACAAAACCTAACCTCTTATCAACAAACAACCCTAACCCACTAACAACAAACAACCCTAACACCCTAACAACAAACAACACTAACCCCCTAACAACAAACAACCCTAAACCCCTAACATCAAAGAACACTAACACCCTAACAACAAACAATCCTAGCCCCCTAACAACAAACACTAACCCCCAAACAACAAACAACCCTAACCCCTAAAAACCAAAAACACTAACCCACTAACAACAAACAACCCTAACCCACTAACAACAAACAACCCTAACCCCCTAACAACAAACAACCCTAAACCCCTATCATCAAACAACACTAACCCCCAACCACAATAAACACTAACACCCGAACAACAAAAACCACTATACCCCAACAAGAAACAACCCTAAACCCCTAACAACAAACAACACTAACACCCTAACAACAAAAACCACTAAACCCCAACAAGAAACAACCCTAAACCCCTAACAACAAACACTAACCCCCTAACAATAAACAACACTAAACCCCTAACAAGAAACTACCCTAACCCCGTAACAACAAACAACACTAACACCCTAACAACAAAAACCAATAAACCCCAACAAGAAACAACCCAAAACCCTAACAACAAACAACACTAACCCCCTAACAACAAACAACCCTAACCCCCTAACAACAAACAACACTAACCCCATAACAACAAACAAACTTAAACCCCTAACATCAAAGAACACTAACACCCTAACAACAAACAACCCTAACCCCCTAACAACAAACACTAACCCCCAAACAACAAACAGCCCTAAAACCCTAAAAGCAAACAACACTAAACCCCTAAAAACAAACAACACTAAGCCCCTAACAACAAACAAAACTAACACCCGAACAACAAACACCACTAAACCCCAACAAGAAACAACCCTAAGCCCCTAACAACAAACAACACTAACCCCCTAACAAGAAACAACCCTAAACCCCTAACAACAAACAATCCTAACCCCCGAACAACCAACAACACTAACCCCCTAACCACAATAAAGACTAACACACTAACAACAAAAACCACTAAACCCCAACAAGAAACAACCCTAAACCCCTAACTTCAAAGAACACTAACCCACTAACAACAAACAACCCTAACCCACTAACAAACAACCCTAACAACCTAACAACAAACAACACTAACCCCCTAACAACAAACAACCCTAAACCCCTAACATCAAACAACACTAACCCCCTAACAACAAACAACACTAACACCCTAACAACAAACAACACTAACCCCCTAACAACAAACAACCCTAACCAAACAACAAACAAACCTAACCCACTAACAACAAACAACACTAATACCCTAACAACAAACAACCCTAACCCCTAACAACAAACAACACTAACACCCTAACAACCAACAACACTAACACCCTAACAACAAGAACCACTAAACCCCAACAAGGAACAACCCTAAAACCCTAACAACAAACACTAACCCCCTAACAATAAACAACACTAAACCCCTAACAAGAAACGACCCTAACCCTGTAACAACAAACAACACTAACCCCGTAACAACAAACAACCCTAACCCCCAAACAACAAACAACCCTAACCCCCTAACAACAAACAATCCTAACCCCCGAACAACGAACAACACTTACCCCCTAACCACAATAAACACTAACACCCTAACAACAAAAACCACTATACCCCAACAAGAAACAACCCTAAACCCCTACCAACAAACAACACTAACACCCTAACAACAAAAACCACTAAACCCCAACAAGAAACAACCCTAAAACCCTAACAACAAACAACACTAACCCCCTAACAACAAACAACCCTAACCAAACAACAAACAAACCTAACCCACTAACAACAAACAACACTAACACCCGAACAACAAACAACCCTAACCCCCTAACAACAAACAACACTAACACCCTAACAACAACAACCCTAACCCCCTAACAACAAACAACACTAACCCCATAACAACAAACAACCTTAAACCCCTAACATCAAAGAACACTAACACCCTAAAAACAAACAACCCTAACTCCCTAACAACAAACACTAACCCCCAAACAACAAACAACCCTAAAACCCTAAAAGCAAACAACACTAAACCCCTAAAAACAAACAACACTAAGCCCCTAACAACAAACAACACTAACACCCGAACAACAAACACCACTAAACCCCAACAAGAAACAACCCTAAGCCCCTAACAACAAACAGCACTAACCCCCTAACAAGAAACAACCCTAAACCCCTAACAACAAACAACACTAACCCCCTAACAACAAACAACACTAACACCCTAACAACAACCAACCCTAACCCCCTAAGAACAAACAACACTAATGCCCTAAGAAGAAACAACACTAACCCCCAGCAACGAACAATATTAACCCCCTAACAACACAAAACCTAACCTCTTATCAACAAACAACCCTAACCCACTAACAACAAACAACCCTAACACCCTAACAACAAACAACACTAACCCCCTAACAACAAACAACCCTAAACCCCTAACATCAAAGAACACTAACACCCTAACAACAAACAATCCTAGCCCCCTAACAACAAACACTAACCCCCAAACAACAAACAACCCTAACCCCTAAAAACCAAAAACACTAACCCACTAACAACAAACAACCCTAACCCACTAACAACAAACAACCCTAACCCCGTAACAACAAACAACCCTAAACCCCTAACATCAAACAACACTAACCTCCTAACAACAAAAACCACTAAACCCCAACAAGAAACAAGCCTAAACCCCTAACAACAAACACTAACCCCCTAACAATAAACAACACTAAACCCCTAACAAGAAACTACCCTAACCCCGTAACAACAAACAACACTAACACCCTAACAACAAAAACCAATAAACCCCAACAAGAAACAACCCAAAACCCTAACAACAAACAACACTAACCCCCTAACAACAAACAACACTAACACCCTAACAACAACCAACCCTAACCCCCTAAGAACAAACAACACTAATGCCCTAAGAAGAAACAACACTAACCCCCAGCAACGAACAATATTAACCCCCTAACAACACAAAACCTAACCTCTTATCAACAAACAACCCTAACCCACTAACAACAAACAACCCTAACACCCTAACAACAAACAACACTAACCCCCTAACAACAAACAACCCTAAACCCCTAACATCAAAGAACACTAACACCCTAACAACAAACAATCCTAGCCCCCTAACAACAAACACTAACCCCCAAACAACAAACAACCCTAACCCCTAAAAACCAAAAACACTAACCCACTAACAACAAACAACCCTAACCCACTAACAACAAACAACCCTAACCCCGTAACAACAAACAACCCTAAACCCCTAACATCAAACAACACTAACCTCCTAACAACAAAAACCACTAAACCCCAACAAGAAACAAGCCTAAACCCCTAACAACAAACACTAACCCCCTAACAATAAACAACACTAAACCCCTAACAAGAAACTACCCTAACCCCGTAACAACAAACAACACTAACCCCCTAACAACAAACAACCCTAAACCCCTAACATCAAACAACACTAACCCCCTAACAACAAACAACACTAACACCCTAACAACATACAACCCTAACCCCCTAACAACAAACAGTAACCCCCAAACAACAAACAACCCTAACCTCTAAAAACCAAAAACACTAACGCACTAACAACAAACAACCCTAACAAACTAACAACAAACAACCCTAACACCCTAACAACAAACAACACTAACCCCCTAACAACAAACAACCCTAACCAAACAACAAAAAACCCTAACCCACTAACAACAAACAACACTAACACCCTAACAACAAACAACCCTAACCCCCTAACAACAAACAACCCTAACCCCCTAACAACAAACACTAACCCCCAAACAACAAACAACCCTAAAACCCTAAAAGCAAACAACACTAAACCCCTAAAAACAAACAACACTAAGCCCCTAACAACAAACAACACTAACACCCGAACAACAAACACCACTAAACCCCAACAAGAAACAACCCTAAGCCCCTAACAACAAACAACACTAACCCCCTAACAAGAAACAACCCTAAACCCCTAACAACAAACAACACTAACCCCCTAACAACAAACAACACTAACACCCTAACAACAACCAACCCTAACTCCCTAAGAACAAACAACACTAATGTCCTAAGAAGAAACAACACTAACCCCCAGCAACGAACAATACTAACCCCCTAACAACACAAAACCTAACCTCTTATCAACAAACAACCCTAACCCACTAACAACAAACAACCCTAACACCCTAACAACAAACAACACAACCCCCGAACAACAAACAACCCTAAACCCCTAACATCAAAGAACACTAACACCCTAACAACAAACAATCCTAGCCCCCTAACAACAAACACTAACCCCCAAACAACAAACAACCCTAACCCCTAAAAACCAAAAACACTAACCCACTAACAACAAACAACCCTAACCCACTAACAACAAACTACCCTAACCCCCTAACAACAAACAACCCTAAACCCCTATCATCAAACAACCCTAACCCCCTAACCACAATAAACACTAACACCCGAACAACAAAAACCACTATACCCCAACAAGAAACAACCCTAAACCCCTAACAACAAACAACACTAACACCCTAACAACAAAAACCACTAAACCCCAACAAGAAACAACCCTAAAACCCTAACAACAAACAACACTAACCCCCTAACAACAAACAACCCTAACCAAACAACAAACAAACCTAACCCACTAACAACAAACAACACTAACACCCGAACAACAAACAACCCTAACCCCCTAACAACAAACAACACTAACACCCTAACAACAAACAACCCTAACCCCCTAACAACAAACAACCCTAACCCCATAACAACAAACAACCCTAAACCCCTAACATCAAAGAACACTAACACCCTAACAACAAACAACCCTAACCCCCTAACAACAAACACTAACCCCCAAACAACAAACAACCCTAAAACCCTAAAAGCAAACAACACTAAACCCCTAAAAACAAACAACACTAAGCCCCTAACAACAAACAACACTAACACCCGAACAACAAACACCACTAAACCCCAACAAGAAACAACCCTAAGCCCCTAACAACAAACAACACTAACCCCCTAACAAGAAACAACCCTAAACCCCTAACAACAAACAACACTAACCCCCTGACAACAAACAACACTAACACCCTAACAACAACCAACCCTAACCCCCTAAGAACAAACAACACTAACGCCCTAAGGAGAAACAACACTAACCCCCAGCAACGAACAATACTAACCCCCTAACAACACAAAACCTAACCTCCTATCAACAAACAACCCTAACCCACTAACAACAAACAACCCTAACACCCTAACAACAAACAACACTAACCCCCTAACAACAAACAACCCTAAACCCCTAGCATCAAAGAACACTAACACCCTAACAACAAACAACCCTAGCCCCCTAACAACAAACACTAACCCCCAAACAACAAACAACCCTAACCCCTAAAAACCAAAAACACTAACACACTAACAACAAACAACTCTAACCCACTAACAACAAACAACCCTAACCCCCTAACAACAAACAACCCTAAACCCCTAACATCAAACAACACTAACCTCCTAACAACACAAAACACTAACACCCTAACAACAAACAACACTAACACCCTAACAACAAAAACCACTAAACCCCAACAAGAAACAACCCTAAACCCCTAACAACAAACACTAACCCCCTAACAATAAACAACACTAAACCCCTAACAAGAATCTACCCTAACCCCGTAACAACAAACAACACTAACACCCTAACAACAAAAACCACTAAACCCCAACAAGAAACAATCCAAAAACCCTAACAACAAACAACACTAACCCCCTAACAACAAACAACCCTAACCAAACAACAAACACACCTAACCCACTAACAACAAACAACACTAACACCCGAACAACAAACAACCCTAACCCCCTAACAACAAACAACACTAACACCCTAACAACAAACAACCCTAACCCCCTAACAACAAAAAACACTAACCCCATAACAACAAACAACCTTAAACCCCTAACATCAAAGAACACTAACACCCTAACAACAAACAACCCTAACCCCCTAACAACAAACACTAACCCCCAAACAACAAACAACCCTAAAACCCTAAAAGCAAACAACACTAAACCCCTAAAAACAAACAACACTAAGCCCCTAACAACAAACAACACTAACACCCGAACAACAAACACCACTAAACCCCAACAAAAACAACCCTAAGCCCCTAACAACAAACAACACTAACCCCCTAACAAGAAACAACCCGAAACCCCTAACAACAAACAACACTAACCCCCTAACAACAAACAACACTAACACCCTAACAACAACCAACCCTAACCCCCTAAGAATAAACAACACTAATGCCCTAAGAAGAAACAACA
The DNA here is from genome assembly GCF_024166365.1 of Elephas maximus indicus. Lineage (NCBI taxonomy): Eukaryota > Metazoa > Chordata > Mammalia > Proboscidea > Elephantidae > Elephas > Elephas maximus. The sequence goes on along the minus strand of NW_026060233.1, from coordinate 462,849 downwards.
CTAACCCCCAGCAACGAACAATATTAACCCCCTAACAACACAAAACCTAACCTCTTATCAACAAACAACCCTAACCCACTAACAACAAACAACCCTAACACCCTAACAACAAACAACACTAACCCCCTAACAACAAACAACCCTAAACCCCTAAAATCAAAGAACACTAACACCCTAACAACAAACAATCCTAGCCCCCTAACAACAAACACTAACCCCCAAACAACAAACAACCCTAACCCCTAAAAACCAAAAACACTAACCCACTAACAACAAACAACCCTAACCCACTAACAACAAACAACCCTAACCCCCTAACAACAAACAACCCTAAACCCCTATCATCAAACAACACTAACCCCCTAACCACAATAAACACTAACACCCGAACAACAAAAACCACTATACCCCAACAAGAAACAACCCTAAACCCCTAACAACAAACAACACTAACACCCTAACAACAAAAACCACTAAACCCCAACAAGAAACAACCCTAAACCCCTAACAAAAAACACTAACCCCCTAACAATAAACAACACTAAACCCCTAACAAGAAACTACCCTAACCCCGTAACAACAAACAACACTAACACCCTAACAACAAAAACCAATAAACCCCAACAAGAAACAACCCAAAACCCTAACAACAAACAACACTAACCCCCTAACAACAAACAACCCTAACCAAACAACAAACAAACCTAACCCACTAACAAACAACACTAACACCCGAACAACAAACAACCCTAACCCCCTAACAGCAAACAACACTAACCCCATAACAACAAACAACCTTAAACCCCTAACATCAAAGAACACTAACACCCTAACAACAAACAACCCTAACCCCCTAACAACAAACACTAACCCCCAAACAACAAACAACCCTAAAACCCTAAAAGCAAACAACACTAAACCCCTAAAAACAAACAACACTAAGCCCCTAACAACAAACAACACTAACACCCGAACAACAAACACCACTAAACCCCAACAAGAAACAACCCTAAGCCCCTAACAACAAACAACACTAACCCCCTAACAAGAAACAACCCTAAACCCCTAACAACAAACAATCCTAACCCCCGAACAACCAACAACACTAACCCCCTAACCACAATAAAGACTAACACACTAACAACAAAAACCACTAAACCCCAACAAGAAACAACCCTAAACCCCTAACATCAAAGAACACGAACCCACTAACAACAAACAACCCTAACCCACTAACAAACAACCCTAACAACCTAACAACAAACAACACTAACCCCCTAACAACAAACAACCCTAAACCCCTAACATCAAACAACACTAACCCCCTAACAACAAACAACACTAACACCCTAACAACAAACAACACTAACCCCCTAACAACAAACAACCCTAACCAAACAACAAACCTAACCCATTAACAACAAACAACACTAATACCCTAACAACAAACAACCCTAACCCCTAACAACAAACAACACTCACACCCTAACAACCAACAACACTAACACCCTAACAACAAGAACCACTAAACCCCAACAAGGAACAACCCTAAAACCCTAACAACAAACACTAACCCCCTAACAATAAACAACACTAAACCCCTAACAAGAAACGACCCTAACCCCGTAACAACAAACAACACTAACCCCGTAACAACAAACAACCCTAACCCCCAAACAACAAACAACCCTAAACCCCTAACAACAAACAATCCTAACCCCCGAACAACGAACAACACTAACCCCCTAACCACAATAAACACTAACACCCTAACAACAAAAACCACTATACCCCAACAAGAAACAACCCTAAACCCCTAACAACAAACAACACTAACACCCTAACAAAAAAAACCACTAAACCCCAACAAGAAACAACCCTAAAACCCTAACAACAAACAACACTAACCCCCTAACAACAAACAACCCTAACCAAACAACAAACAAACCTAACCCACTAACAACAAACAACACTAACACCCGAACAACAAACAACCCTAACCCCCTAACAACAAACAACACTAACACCCTAAAAACAAACAACCCTAACCCCCTAACAACAAACAACACTAACCCCATAACAACAAACAACCTTAAACCCCTAACATCAAAGAACACTAACACCCTAACAACAAACAACCCTAACCCCCTAACAACAAACACTAACCCCCAAACAACAAACAACCCTAAAACCCTAAAAGCAAACAACACTAAACCCCTAAAAACAAACAACACTAAGCCCCTAACAACAAACAACACTAACACCCGAACAACAAACACCACTAAACCCCAACAAGAAACAACCCTAAGCCCCTAACAACAAACAACACTAACCCCCTAACAAGAAACAACCCTAAACCCCTAACAACAAACAACACTAACCCCCTAACAACAAACAACACTAACACCCTAACAACAACCAACCCTAACTCCCTAAGAACAAACAACACTAATGTCCTAAGAAGAAACAACACTAACCCCCAGCAACGAACAATACTAACCCCCTAACAACACAAAACCTAACCTCTTATCAACAAACAACCCTAACCCACTAACAACAAACAACCCTAACACCCTAACAACAAACAACACAACCCCCGAACAACAAACAACCCTAAACCCCTAACATCAAAGAACACTAACACCCTAACAACAAACAATCCTAGCCCCCTAACAACAAACACTAACCCCCAAACAACAAACAACCCTAACCCCTAAAAACCAAAAACACTAACCCACTAACAACAAACAACCCTAACCCACTAACAACAAACTACCCTAACCCCCTAACAACAAACAACCCTAAACCCCTATCATCAAACAACCCTAACCCCCTAACCACAATAAACACTAACACCCGAACAACAAAAACCACTATACCCCAACAAGAAACAACCCTAAACCCCTAACAACAAACAACACTAACACCCTAACAACAAAAACCACTAAACCCCAACAAGAAACAACCCTAAAACCCTAACAACAAACAACACTAACCCCCTAACAACAAACAACCCTAACCAAACAACAAACAAACCTAACCCACTAACAACAAACAACACTAACACCCGAACAACAAACAACCCTAACCCCCTAACAACAAACAACACTAACACCCTAACAACAAACAACCCTAACCCCCTAACAACAAACAACCCTAACCCCATAACAACAAACAACCCTAAACCCCTAACATCAAAGAACACTAACACCCTAACAACAAACAACCCTAACCCCCTAACAACAAACACTAACCCCCAAACAACAAACAACCCTAAAACCCTAAAAGCAAACAACACTAAACCCCTAAAAACAAACAACACTAAGCCCCTAACAACAAACAACACTAACACCCGAACAACAAACACCACTAAACCCCAACAAGAAACAACCCTAAGCCCCTAACAACAAACAACACTAACCCCCTAACAAGAAACAACCCTAAACCCCTAACAACAAACAACACTAACCCCCTGACAACAAACAACACTAACACCCTAACAACAACCAACCCTAACCCCCTAAGAACAAACAACACTAACGCCCTAAGGAGAAACAACACTAACCCCCAGCAACGAACAATACTAACCCCCTAACAACACAAAACCTAACCTCCTATCAACAAACAACCCTAACCCACTAACAACAAACAACCCTAACACCCTAACAACAAACAACACTAACCCCCTAACAACAAACAACCCTAAACCCCTAGCATCAAAGAACACTAACACCCTAACAACAAACAACCCTAGCCCCCTAACAACAAACACTAACCCCCAAACAACAAACAACCCTAACCCCTAAAAACCAAAAACACTAACACACTAACAACAAACAACTCTAACCCACTAACAACAAACAACCCTAACCCCCTAACAACAAACAACCCTAAACCCCTAACATCAAACAACACTAACCTCCTAACAACACAAAACACTAACACCCTAACAACAAACAACACTAACACCCTAACAACAAAAACCACTAAACCCCAACAAGAAACAACCCTAAACCCCTAACAACAAACACTAACCCCCTAACAATAAACAACACTAAACCCCTAACAAGAATCTACCCTAACCCCGTAACAACAAACAACACTAACACCCTAACAACAAAATCCACTAAACCCCAACAAGAAACAATCCAAAAACCCTAACAACAAACAACACTAACCCCCTAACAACAAACAACCCTAACCAAACAACAAACACACCTAACCCACTAACAACAAACAACACTAACACCCGAACAACAAACAACCCTAACCCCCTAACAACAAACAACACTAACACCCTAACAACAAACAACCCTAACCCCCTAACAACAAAAAACACTAACCCCATAACAACAAACAACCTTAAACCCCTAACATCAAAGAACACTAACACCCTAACAACAAACAACCCTAACCCCCTAACAACAAACACTAACCCCCAAACAACAAACAACCCTAAAACCCTAAAAGCAAACAACACTAAACCCCTAAAAACAAACAACACTAAGCCCCTAACAACAAACAACACTAACACCCGAACAACAAACACCACTAAACCCCAACAAAAACAACCCTAAGCCCCTAACAACAAACAACACTAACCCCCTAACAAGAAACAACCCGAAACCCCTAACAACAAACAACACTAACCCCCTAACAACAAACAACACTAACACCCTAACAACAACCAACCCTAACCCCCTAAGAATAAACAACACTAATGCCCTAAGAAGAAACAACACTAACCCCCAGCAACGAACAATATTAACCCCCTAACAACACAAAACCTAACCTCTTATCAACAAACAACCCTAACCCACTAACAACAAACAACCCTAACACCCTAACAACAAACAACACTAACCCCCTAACAACAAACAACCCTAAACCCCTAAAATCAAAGAACACTAACACCCTAACAACAAACAATCCTAGCCCCCTAACAACAAACACTAACCCCCAAACAACAAACAACCCTAACCCCTAAAAACCAAAAACACTAACCCACTAACAACAAACAACCCTAACCCACTAACAACAAACAACCCTAACCCCCTAACAACAAACAACCCTAAACCCCTATCATCAAACAACACTAACCCCCTAACCACAATAAACACTAACACCCGAACAACAAAAACCACTATACCCCAACAAGAAACAACCCTAAACCCCTAACAACAAACAACACTAACACCCTAACAACAAAAACCACTAAACCCCAACAAGAAACAACCCTAAACCCCTAACAAAAAACACTAACCCCCTAACAATAAACAACACTAAACCCCTAACAAGAAACTACCCTAACCCCGTAACAACAAACAACACTAACACCCTAACAACAAAAACCAATAAACCCCAACAAGAAACAACCCAAAACCCTAACAACAAACAACACTAACCCCCTAACAACAAACAACCCTAACCAAACAACAAACAAACCTAACCCACTAACAAACAACACTAACACCCGAACAACAAACAACCCTAACCCCCTAAGAGCAAACAACACTAACCCCATAACAACAAACAACCTTAAACCCCTAACATCAAAGAACACTAACACCCTAACAACAAACAACCCTAACCCCCTAACAACAAACACTAACCCCCAAACAACAAACAACCCTAAAACCCTAAAAGCAAACAACACTAAACCCCTAAAAACAAACAACACTAAGCCCCTAACAACAAACAACACTAACACCCGAACAACAAACACCACTAAACCCCAACAAGAAACAACCCTAAGCCCCTAACAACAAACAACACTAACCCCCTAACAAGAAACAACCCCAAACCCCTAACAACAAACAATCCTAACCCCCGAACAACCAACAACACTAACCCCCTAACCACAATAAAGACTAACACACTAACAACAAAAACCACTAAACCCCAACAAGAAACAACCCTAAACCCCTAACATCAAAGAACACGAACCCACTAACAACAAACAACCCTAACCCACTAACAAACAACCCTAACAACCTAACAACAAACAACACTAACCCCCTAACAACAAACAACCCTAAACCCCTAGCATCAAAGAACACTAACACCCTAACAACAAACAACCCTAGCCCCCTAACAACAAACACTAACCCCCAAACAACAAACAACCCTAACCCCTAAAAACCAAAAACACTAACACACTAACAACAAACAACTCTAACCCACTAACAACAAACAACCCTAACCCCCTAACAACAAACAACCCTAAACCCCTAACATCAAACAACACTAACCTCCTAACAACACAAAACACTAACACCCTAACAACAAACAACACTAACACCCTAACAACAAAAACCACTAAACCCCAACAAGAAACAACCCTAAACCCCTAACAACAAACACTAACCCCCTAACAATAAACAACACTAAACCCCTAACAAGAATCTACCCTAACCCCGTAACAACAAACAACACTAACACCCTAACAACAAAAACCACTAAACCCCAACAAGAAACAATCCAAAAACCCTAACAACAAACAACACTAACCCCCTAACAACAAACAACCCTAACCAAACAACAAACACACCTAACCCACTAACAACAAACAACACTAACACCCGAACAACAAACAACCCTAACCCCCTAACAACAAACAACACTAACACCCTAACAACAAACAACCCTAACCCCCTAACAACAAAAAACACTAACCCCATAACAACAAACAACCTTAAACCCCTAACATCAAAGAACACTAACACCCTAACAACAAACAACCCTAGCCCCCTAACAACAAACACTAACCCCCTAACAACAAACAACCCTAAACCCCTAACATCAAACAACACTAACCCCCTAACAACAAACAACACTAACACCCTAACAACAAACAACACTAACCCCCTAACAACAAACAACCCTAACCAAACAACAAACCTAACCCATTAACAACAAACAACACTAATACCCTAACAACAAACAACCCTAACCCCTAACAACAAACAACACTCACACCCTAACAACCAACAACACTAACACCCTAACAACAAGAACCACTAAACCCCAACAAGGAACAACCCTAAAACCCTAACAACAAACACTAACCCCCTAACAATAAACAACACTAAACCCCTAACAAGAAACGACCCTAACCCCGTAACAACAAACAACACTAACCTGGTAACAAAAAACAACCCTAACCCCCAAACAACAAACAACCCTAACCCCCTAACAACAAACAATCCTAACCCCCGAACAACGAACAACACTAACCCCCTAACCACAATAAACACTAACACCCTAACGACAAAAACCACTATACCCCAACAAGAAACAACCCTAAACCCCTAACAACAAACAACACTAACACCCTAACAACAAAAACCACTAAACCCCAACAAGAAACAACCCTAAAACCCTAACAACAAACAACACTAACCCCCTAACAACAAACAACCCTAACCAAACAACAAACAAACCTAACCCACTAACAACAAACAACACTAACACCCGAACAACAAACAACCCTAACCCCCTAACAACAAACAACACTAACACCCTAACAACAACAACCCTAACCCCCTAACAACAAACAACACTAACCCCATAACAACAAACAACCCTAAACCCCTAACATCAAAGAACACTAACACCCTAAAAACAAACAACCCTAACTCCCTAACAACAAACACTAACCCCCAAACAACAAACAACCCTAAAACCCTAAAAGCAAACAACACTAAACCCCTAAAAACAAACAACACTAAGCCCCTAACAACAAACAACACTAACACCCGAACAACAAACACCACTAAACCCCAACAAGAAACAACCCTAAGCCCCTAACAACAAACAACACTAACCCCCTAACAAGAAACAACCCTAAACCCCTAACAACAAACAACACTAACCCCCTGACAACAAACAACACTAACACCCTAACAACAACCAACCCTAACCCACTAAGAACAAACAACACTAATGTCCTAAGAAGAAACAACACTAACCCCCAGCAACGAACAATACTAACCCCCTAACAACACAAAACCTAACCTCTTATCAACAAACAACCCTAACCCACTAACAACAAACAACCCTAACACCCTAACAACAAACAACACTAACCCCCTAACAACAAACAACCCTAAACCCCTATCATCAAACAACACTAACCCCCTAACCACAATAAACACTAACACCCGAACAACAAAAACCACTATACCCCAACAAGAAACAACCCTAAACCCCTAACAACAAACAACACTAACACCCTAACAACAAAAACCACTAAACCCCAACAAGAAACAACCCTAAACCCCTAACAAAAAACACTAACCCCCTAACAATAAACAACACTAAACCCCTAACAAGAAACTACCCTAACCCCGTAACAACAAACAACACTAACACCCTAACAACAAAAACCAATAAACCCCAACAAGAAACAACCCAAAACCCTAACAACAAACAACACTAACCCCCTAACAACAAACAACCCTAACCAAACAACAAACAAACCTAACCCACTAACAAACAACACTAACACCCGAACAACAAACAACCCTAACCCCCTAAGAGCAAACAACACTAACCCCATAACAACAAACAACCTTAAACCCCTAACATCAAAGAACACTAACACCCTAACAACAAACAACCCTAACCCCCTAACAACAAACACTAACCCCCAAACAACAAACAACCCTAAAACCCTAAAAGCAAACAACACTAAACCCCTAAAAACAAACAACACTAAGCCCCTAACAACAAACAACACTAACACCCGAACAACAAACACCACTAAACCCCAACAAGAAACAACCCTAAGCCCCTAACAACAAACAACACTAACCCCCTAACAAGAAACAACCCCAAACCCCTAACAACAAACAATCCTAACCCCCGAACAACCAACAACACTAACCCCCTAACCACAATAAAGACTAACACACTAACAACAAAAACCACTAAACCCCAACAAGAAACAACCCTAAACCCCTAACATCAAAGAACACGAACCCACTAACAACAAACAACCCTAACCCACTAACAAACAACCCTAACAACCTAACAACAAACAACACTAACCCCCTAACAACAAACAACCCTAAACCCCTAGCATCAAAGAACACTAACACCCTAACAACAAACAACCCTAGCCCCCTAACAACAAACACTAACCCCCAAACAACAAACAACCCTAACCCCTAAAAACCAAAAACACTAACACACTAACAACAAACAACTCTAACCCACTAACAACAAACAACCCTAACCCCCTAACAACAAACAACCCTAAACCCCTAACATCAAACAACACTAACCTCCTAACAACACAAAACACTAACACCCTAACAACAAACAACACTAACACCCTAACAACAAAAACCACTAAACCCCAACAAGAAACAACCCTAAACCCCTAACAACAAACACTAACCCCCTAACAATAAACAACACTAAACCCCTAACAAGAATCTACCCTAACCCCGTAACAACAAACAACACTAACACCCTAACAACAAAAACCACTAAACCCCAACAAGAAACAATCCAAAAACCCTAACAACAAACAACACTAACCCCCTAACAACAAACAACCCTAACCAAACAACAAACACACCTAACCCACTAACAACAAACAACACTAACACCCGAACAACAAACAACCCTAACCCCCTAACAACAAACAACACTAACACCCTAACAACAAACAACCCTAACCCCCTAACAACAAAAAACACTAACCCCATAACAACAAACAACCTTAAACCCCTAACATCAAAGAACACTAACACCCTAACAACAAACAACCCTAGCCCCCTAACAACAAACACTAACCCCCTAACAACAAACAACCCTAAACCCCTAACATCAAACAACACTAACCCCCTAACAACAAACAACACTAACACCCTAACAACAAACAACACTAACCCCCTAACAACAAACAACCCTAACCAAACAACAAACCTAACCCATTAACAACAAACAACACTAATACCCTAACAACAAACAACCCTAACCCCTAACAACAAACAACACTCACACCCTAACAACCAACAACACTAACACCCTAACAACAAGAACCACTAAACCCCAACAAGGAACAACCCTAAAACCCTAACAACAAACACTAACCCCCTAACAATAAACAACACTAAACCCCTAACAAGAAACGACCCTAACCCCGTAACAACAAACAACACTAACCTGGTAACAAAAAACAACCCTAACCCCCAAACAACAAACAACCCTAACCCCCTAACAACAAACAATCCTAACCCCCGAACAACGAACAACACTAACCCCCTAACCACAATAAACACTAACACCCTAACGACAAAAACCACTATACCCCAACAAGAAACAACCCTAAACCCCTAACAACAAACAACACTAACACCCTAACAACAAAAACCACTAAACCCCAACAAGAAACAACCCTAAAACCCTAACAACAAACAACACTAACCCCCTAACAACAAACAACCCTAACCAAACAACAAACAAACCTAACCCACTAACAACAAACAACACTAACACCCGAACAACAAACAACCCTAACCCCCTAACAACAAACAACACTAACACCCTAACAACAACAACCCTAACCCCCTAACAACAAACAACACTAACCCCATAACAACAAACAACCCTAAACCCCTAACATCAAAGAACACTAACACCCTAAAAACAAACAACCCTAACTCCCTAACAACAAACACTAACCCCCAAACAACAAACAACCCTAAAACCCTAAAAGCAAACAACACTAAACCCCTAAAAACAAACAACACTAAGCCCCTAACAACAAACAACACTAACACCCGAACAACAAACACCACTAAACCCCAACAAGAAACAACCCTAAGCCCCTAACAACAAACAACACTAACCCCCTAACAAGAAACAACCCTAAACCCCTAACAACAAACAACACTAACCCCCTGACAACAAACAACACTAACACCCTAACAACAACCAACCCTAACCCACTAAGAACAAACAACACTAATGTCCTAAGAAGAAACAACACTAACCCCCAGCAACGAACAATACTAACCCCCTAACAACACAAAACCTAACCTCTTATCAACAAACAACCCTAACCCACTAACAACAAACAACCCTAACACCCTAACAACAAACAACACTAACCCCCTAACAACAAACAACCCTAAACCCCTAACATCAAAGAACACTAACACCCTAACAACAAACAATCCTAGCCCCCTAACAACAAACACTAACCCCCAAACAACAAACAACCCTAACCCCTAAAAACCAAAAACACTAACCCACTAACAACAAATAACCCTAACCCACTAACAACAAACTACCCTAACCCCCTAACAACAAACAACCCTAAACCCCTATCATCAAACAACCCTAACCCCCTAACCACAATAAACACTAACACCCGAACAACAAAAACCACTATACCCCAACAAGAAACAACCCTAAACCCCTAACAACAAACAACACTAACCCCCTAACAACAAAAACCACTAAACCCCAACAAGAAACAACCCTAAAACCCTAACAACAAACAACACTAACCCCCTAACAACAAACAACCCTAACCAAACAACAAACAAACCTAACCCACTAACAACAAACAACACTAACGCCCGAACAACAAACAACCCTAACCCCCTAACAACAAACAACACTAACACCCTAACAACAAACAACCCTAACCCCCTAACAACAAACAACCCTAACCCCCTAACAACAAACACTAACCCCCAAACAACAAACAACCCTAAAACCCTAAAAGCAAACAACACTAAACCCCTAAAAACAAACAACACTAAGCCCCTAACAACAAACAACACTAACACCCGAACAACAAACACCACTAAACCCCAACAAGAAACAACCCTAAGCCCCTAACAACAAACAACACTAACCCCCTAACAAGAAACAACCCCAAACCCCTAACAACAAACAATCCTAACCCCCGAACAACCAACAACACTAACCCCCTAACCACAATAAAGACTAACACACTAACAACAAAAACCACTAAACCCCAACAAGAAACAACCCTAAACCCCTAACATCAAAGAACACGAACCCACTAACAACAAACAACCCTAACCCACTAACAAACAACCCTAACAACCTAACAACAAACAACACTAACCCCCTAACAACAAACAACCCTAAACCCCTAGCATCAAAGAACACTAACACCCTAACAACAAACAACCCTAGCCCCCTAACAACAAACACTAACCCCCAAACAACAAACAACCCTAACCCCTAAAAACCAAAAACACTAACACACTAACAACAAACAACTCTAACCCACTAACAACAAACAACCCTAACCCCCTAACAACAAACAACCCTAAACCCCTAACATCAAACAACACTAACCTCCTAACAACACAAAACACTAACACCCTAACAACAAACAACACTAACACCCTAACAACAAAAACCACTAAACCCCAACAAGAAACAACCCTAAACCCCTAACAACAAACACTAACCCCCTAACAATAAACAACACTAAACCCCTAACAAGAATCTACCCTAACCCCGTAACAACAAACAACACTAACACCCTAACAACAAAAACCACTAAACCCCAACAAGAAACAATCCAAAAACCCTAACAACAAACAACACTAACCCCCTAACAACAAACAACCCTAACCAAACAACAAACACACCTAACCCACTAACAACAAACAACACTAACACCCGAACAACAAACAACCCTAACCCCCTAACAACAAACAACACTAACACCCTAACAACAAACAACCCTAACCCCCTAACAACAAAAAACACTAACCCCATAACAACAAACAACCTTAAACCCCTAACATCAAAGAACACTAACACCCTAACAACAAACAACCCTAGCCCCCTAACAACAAACACTAACCCCCTAACAACAAACAACCCTAAACCCCTAACATCAAACAACACTAACCCCCTAACAACAAACAACCCTAACCAAACAACAAACCTAACCCATTAACAACAAACAACACTAATACCCTAACAACAAACAACCCTAACCCCTAACAACAAACAACACTCACACCCTAACAACCAACAACACTAACACCCTAACAACAAGAACCACTAAACCCCAACAAGGAACAACCCTAAAACCCTAACAACAAACACTAACCCCCTAACAATAAACAACACTAAACCCCTAACAAGAAACGACCCTAACCCCGTAACAACAAACAACACTAACCTGGTAACAAAAAACAACCCTAACCCCCAAACAACAAACAACCCTAACCCCCTAACAACAAACAATCCTAACCCCCGAACAACGAACAACACTAACCCCCTAACCACAATAAACACTAACACCCTAACGACAAAAACCACTATACCCCAACAAGAAACAACCCTAAACCCCTAACAACAAACAACACTAACACCCTAACAACAAAAACCACTAAACCCCAACAAGAAACAACCCTAAAACCCTAACAACAAACAACACTAACCCCCTAACAACAAACAACCCTAACCAAACAACAAACAAACCTAACCCACTAACAACAAACAACACTAACACCCGAACAACAAACAACCCTAACCCCCTAACAACAAACAACACTAACACCCTAACAACAACAACCCTAACCCCCTAACAACAAACAACACTAACCCCATAACAACAAACAACCCTAAACCCCTAACATCAAAGAACACTAACACCCTAAAAACAAACAACCCTAACTCCCTAACAACAAACACTAACCCCCAAACAACAAACAACCCTAAAACCCTAAAAGCAAACAACACTAAACCCCTAAAAACAAACAACACTAAGCCCCTAACAACAAACAACACTAACACCCGAACAACAAACACCACTAAACCCCAACAAGAAACAACCCTAAGCCCCTAACAACAAACAACACTAACCCCCTAACAAGAAACAACCCTAAACCCCTAACAACAAACAACACTAACCCCCTGACAACAAACAACACTAACACCCTAACAACAACCAACCCTAACCCACTAAGAACAAACAACACTAATGTCCTAAGAAGAAACAACACTAACCCCCAGCAACGAACAATACTAACCCCCTAACAACACAAAACCTAACCTCTTATCAACAAACAACCCTAACCCACTAACAACAAACAACCCTAACACCCTAACAACAAACAACACTAACCCCCTAACAACAAACAACCCTAAACCCCTAACATCAAAGAACACTAACACCCTAACAACAAACAATCCTAGCCCCCTAACAACAAACACTAACCCCCAAACAACAAACAACCCTAACCCCTAAAAACCAAAAACACTAACCCACTAACAACAAATAACCCTAACCCACTAACAACAAACTACCCTAACCCCCTAACAACAAACAACCCTAAACCCCTATCATCAAACAACCCTAACCCCCTAACCACAATAAACACTAACACCCGAACAACAAAAACCACTATACCCCAACAAGAAACAACCCTAAACCCCTAACAACAAACAACACTAACCCCCTAACAACAAAAACCACTAAACCCCAACAAGAAACAACCCTAAAACCCTAACAACAAACAACACTAACCCCCTAACAACAAACAACCCTAACCAAACAACAAACAAACCTAACCCACTAACAACAAACAACACTAACGCCCGAACAACAAACAACCCTAACCCCCTAACAACAAACAACACTAACACCCTAACAACAAACAACCCTAACCCCCTAACAACAAACAACCCTAACCCCATAACAACAAACAACCCTAAACCCCTATCATCAAACAACACTAACCTCCTAACAACACAAAACACTAACACCCTAACAACAAACAACACTAACACCCTAACAACAAAAACCACTAAACCCCAACAAGAAACAACCCTAAACCCCTAACAACAAACACTAACCCCCTAACAATAAACAACACTAAACCCCTAACAAGAAACTACCCTAACCCCGTAACAACAAACAACACTAACCCCGTAACAACAAACAACCCTAACACCCAAACAACAAACAACCCTAACCCCCTAACAACAAACAATCCTAACCCCTGAACAACCAACAACACTAACCCCCTAACCACAGTATACACTAACAGCCTAACAACAAAAACCACTAAACCCCTACAAGAATCAACCCTAAACCCCTAACAACAAACAACACTAACCCCCTAACAACCAACAACCCTAACCAAACAACAAACAAACCTAACCCACTAACAACAAACAACACTAACACCCTAACAACAAACAACCCTAACCCCTAACAACAAACAACACTAACACCCTAACAACAAACAACCCTAACCCCCTAACAACAAACAACACTAACCCCCTAACAACAAACAACCCTAAATCCCTAACATCAAACAACACTAACCCCCTAACAACACAAAACACTAACACCCTAACAACAAACACTAACCCCCAAACAACAAACAACCCTAACCCCTAAAAACCAAAAACACTAAACCACTAACAACAAACAACCCTATCCCACTAACAACAAACAACCCTAACACCCTAACAACAAACAACACTAACACCCTAACAACAAAAACCACTAAACCGCAACAAGAAACAACCCTAAAACCCTAACAACAAACAACCCTAACCCCCTAACAACAAACAACACTAACACCCTAACCAGAAACAACCCTAACCCCCTAACAACAAACAACACTAACCCCCTAACAACAAACAACCCTAAACCCCTAACATCAAAGAACACTAACACCCTAACAACAAACAACCCTAACCCACTAACAACAAACACTAACCCCCAAACAACAAACAACCGTAACCCCTAAAAACCAAAAACACTAAACCACTAACAACAAACAACCCTAGCCCACTAACAACAAACAACCCTAACACCCTAACAACAAACAACACTAACCCCCTAACAACAAACAACCCTAAACCCCTAACATCAAACAACACTAACCCCCTAACAACACAAAACACTAACACCCTAACAACAAACAACACTAACACCCTAACAACAAAAACCACTAAACCCCAACAAGAAACAACCCTAAACCCCTAACAACAAACACTAACCCCATAACAACAAACAACACTAAACCCCTAGCAAGAAACTAACCTAACCCCGTAACAACAAACAACACTAACCCCGTAACAACAAAGAACCCTAACCCCCAAACAACAAACAACCCTAACCCCCTAACAACAAATAATCCTAACCCCCGAACAACCAACAACACTAACCCCCTAACCACAATAAAGACTAACACCCTAACAACAAAAACCACTAAACCCCAACAAGAAACAACCCTACACCCCTAACAACAAACAACAGTAACGCCCTAACAACAAACAACCCTAACCCCTAACAACAAACAACACTAACACGCTAACAAACAACCCTAACCCCCTAACAACAAACAACACTAACACCCTAACAACAAACAACCCTAAACCTCTAACATCAAAGAACACTAACCCACTAACAACAAACAACCCTAACCCACTAACAATCAACCCTAACACCCTAACAACAAACAACACTAACCCCCTAACAACAAACAACCCTAAACCCCTAACATCAAACAACACTAACCCCCTAACAACAAACAACACTAACACCCTAACAACAAACAACACTAACCCCCTAACAACAAACAACCCTAACCAAACAACAAACAAACCTAACCCACTAACAACAAACAACACTAACACCCTAACAACAAACAACCCTAACCCCTAACAACAAACAACACTAACACCCTAACAACAAACAACACTAACACCCTAACAACAAGAACCACTAAACCCCAACAAGGAACAACCCTAAAACCCTAACAACAAACACTAACCCCCTAACAATAAACAACACAAAACCCCTAACAAGAAACTACCCTAACCCCGTAACAACAAACAACACTAACCCCGTAACAACAAACAGCCCTAACCCCCAAACAACAAACAACCCTAACCCCCTAACAACAAACAATCCTAACCCCCGAACAACCAACAACACTAACCCCCTAACCACAGTATACACTAACAGCCTAACAACAAAAACCACTAAACCCCTACAAGAAACAACCCTAAACCCCTAACAACAAACAACACTAACCCCCTAACAACAAACAACCCTAACCAAACAACAAAAAAACCTAACCGACTAACAACAAACAACACTAACAACCTAACAACAAACAACCCTAACCCCCTAACAACAAACAACAGTAACACCCTAACCAGAAACAACCCTAACACCCTAACAACAAACAACACTAACCCCCAACAACAAACAACCCTAAACCCCTAATATCAAACAACACTAACACCCTAACAACAAACAACACAAATCCCCTAACAACAAACACTAACCCCCAAACAACCCGAACCCCTAAAAACCAAAAACACTAACCCACTCACAACAAACAACCCTAAACCACTAAAAACAAACAACCCTAACACCCTAACAAGAAACAACACTAAAACTCTAACAGCAAACAACCCTAAACCCCTAACATCAAACAACACTAACCCCCTAACAACACAAAACACTAACACCCTAACAACAAACAACACTAACACCCTAACAACAAAAACCACTAAACCCCAACAAGAAACAACCCTAAACCCCTAACAACAAACACTAACCCCCTAACAACAAACAACACTAAACCCCTAACAAGAAACTACCCTAACCCCGTAACAACAAACAACACTAACCCGGTAACAACAAACAACTCTAACCCCCAAACAACAAACAACCCTAACCCCCTAAAAACAAACAATCCTAACCCCCGAACAACGAACAACACTAACCCCCTAACCACAATAAACACTAACACCCGTACAACAAAAACCACTATACCCCAACAAGAAACAACCCTAAACCCCTAACAACAAACAACACTAACACCCTAACAACAAAAACCACTAAACCCCACCAAGAAACAACCCTAAAACCCTAACAACAAACAACACTAACCCCCTAACAACAAACAACCCTAAACAAACAACAAACAAACCTAACCCACTAACAACAAACAACACTAACACCCGAACAAGAAACAACCCTAACCCCCTAACAACAAACAACACTAACACCCTAACAACAAACAACCCTAACCCCCTAACAACAAACAACACTAACCCCATAACAACAAACAACCCTAAACCCCTAACATCAAAGAACACTAACACCCTAACAACAAACAACCCTAACCCCCTAACAACAAACAACACTAACCCCATAACAACAAACAACCCTAAACCCCTAACATCAAAGAACACTAACACCCTAACAACAAACAACCCTAACCCCCTAACAACAAACACTAACCCCCAAACAACAAACAACCCTAAAACCCTAAAAGCAAACAACACTAAACCCCTAAAAACAAACAACACTAAGCCCCTAACAACAAACAACACTAACACCCAAACAACAAACACCACTAAACCCCAACAAGAAACAACCCTAAGCCCCTAACAACAAACAACACTAACCCCCTAACAAGAAACAACCCTAAACTACTAACAACAAACAACACTAACCCCCTAACAACAAACAACACTAACACCCTAACAACAACCAACCCTAACCCCCTAAGAACAAACAACACTAACGCCCTAAGAAGAAACAAAACTAACCCCCAGCAACGAACAATACTAACCCCCTAAGAACACAAAACCTAACCTCTTATCAACAAACAACCCTAACCCACTAACAACAAACAATCCTAACACCCTAACAACAAACAACACTAACCCCCAAACAACAAACAACCCTAACCCCGTAACAAAAAACAACCCTAAACCCCTAACATCAAACAACACTAACCTCCTAACAACACAAAACACTAACACCCTAACAACAAACAACACTAACACCCTAACAACAAAAACCACTAAACCCCAACAAGAAACAACCCTAAACCCCTAACAACAAACACTAACCCCCTAACAATAAACAACACTAAACCCCTAATAAGAAACTACCCTAACCCCGTAACAACAAACAACACTATCCCCGTAACAACAAACAACCCTAACCCCCAAACAACAAACAACCCTAACCCCCTAACAACAAACAATCCTAACCCCTGAACAACCAACAACACTAACCCCCTAACCACAGTATACACTAACACCCTAACAACAAAAACCACTAAACCCCTACAAGAAACAACCATAAACCCCTAACAACAAACAACACTAACCCCCTAACAACAAACAACCCTAACCAAACAACAAAAAACCCTAACCCACTAACAACAAACAACACTAACACCCTAACAACAAACAACCCTAACCCCCTAACAACAAACAACACTAACACCCTAACCAGAAACAACCCTAACCCCCTAACAACAAACAACACTAACCCCCAACAACAAACAACCCTAAACCCCTAATATCAAACAACACTAACACCCTAACAACAAACAACACAAATCCCCTAACAACAAACACTAACCCCCAAACAACCCTAACCCCTAAAAACCAAAAACACTAACCCACTAACAACAAACAACCCTAAACCACTAAAAACAAACAACCCTAACACCCTAACAAGAAACAACACTAAAACTCTAACAACAAACAACCCTAAAACCCTAACATCAAACAACACTAACCCCCTAAAAACACAAAACACTAACACCCTAACAACAAACAACACTAACACGGTAACAACAAAAACCACTAAACCCCAACAAGAAACAACCCTAAACCCCTAACAACAAACACTAACCCCCTAACAACAAACAACACTAAACCCCTAACAAGAAACTACCCTAACCCCGTAACAACAAACAACACTAACCCGGTAACAACAAACAACTCTAACCCCCAAACAACAAACAACCCTAACCCCCTAAAAACAAACACTCCTAACCCCCGAACAACGAACAACACTAACCCCCTAACCACAATAAACACTAACACCCGAACAACAAAAACCACTATACCCCAACAAGAAACAACCCTAAACCCCTAACAACAAACAACACTAACACCCTAACAACAAAAACCACTAAACCCCAACAAGAAACAACCCTAAAACCCTAACAACAAACAACCCTAACCCCCTAACAACAAATAACACTAACACCCCAACCAGAAACAACCCTAACCCCCTAACAACAAACAACACTAACCCCCTAACAACAAACAACCCTAAACCCCTAACATCAAAGAACACTAACACCCTAAAAACAAACAACCCTAACCCCCTAACAACAAACAACACTAACACCCTAACAACAAACAACCCTAACCCCCTAACAACAAACAACACTAACCCCCTAACAACAAACAACCCTAAACCCCTAACATCAAAGAACACTAACACCCTAACAACAAACAACCCTAACCCCCTAACAACAAACACTAACCCCCAAACAACAAACAACCGTAACCAATAAAAACCAAAAACACTAACCCACTAACAACAAACAACCCTAACAAACTAACAACAAACAACCCTAACACCCTAACAACAAACAACACTAACCCCCTAACAACAAACAACCCTAAACCCCTAACATCGAACAACACTAACCCTCTAACAACACAAAACACTAACACCCTAACAACAAACAACACTAAAACCCTAACAACAAAAACCACTAAACCCCAACAAGAAACAACCCTAAACCCCTAACAACAAACACTAACCCCCTAACAACAAACAACACTAAACCCCTAACAAGAAACTACCCTAACCCCGTAACAACAAACAACACTAACCTGGTAACAAGAAACAACCCTAACCCCCAAACAACAAACAACCCTAACCCCCTAACAACAAACAATCCTAACCCCCGAACAACGAACAACACTAACCCCCTAACCACAATAAACACTAACACCCGAACAACAAAAACCACTAAACCCCAACAAGAAACAACCCTAAACCCCTAACAACAAACAACACTAACCCCCTAACAACAAACAACCCTAACCAAACAACAAACAAACCTAAACCACTAACAACAAACAACACTATCACGCGAACAACAAACAACCCTAACCCCCTAACAACAAACAACACTAACACCCTAACAACAAAAACCAATAAACCCCAACAAGAAAGAACCCTAAAACCCTAACAACAAACAACACTAACCCCCTAACAACAAACAACCCTAACCAAACAACAAACAAACCTAACCCACTAACAACAAACAACACTAACACCCGAACAACAAACAACCCTAACCCCCTAACAACAAACAACACTAACACCCTAACAACAAACAACCCTAACCCCCTAACAACAAACAACACTAACCCCATAACAACAAACAACCTTAAACCCCTAACATCAAAGAAAACTAACACCCTAACAACAAACAACCCTAACCCCCTAACAACAAACACTAACCCCCAAACAACAAACAACCCTAAAACCCTAAAAGCAAACAACACTAAACCCCTAAAAACAAAGAACACTAAGCCCCTAACAACAAACAACACTAACACCCGAACAACAAACACCACTAAACCCCAACAAGAAACAACCCTAAGCCCCTAACAACAAACAACACTAACCCGCAAACAAGAAACAACCCTAAACCCCTAACAACAAACAACACTAACCCCCTAACAACAAACAACACTAACACCCTAACAACAACCAACCCTAACCCCCTAAGAACAAACAACACTAATGCCCTAAGATGAAACAACACTAACCCCCAGCAACGAACAATACTAACCCCCTAACAACACAAAACCTAACCTCTTATCAACAAACAACCCTAACCCACTAACAACAAACAACCCTAACACCCTAACAACAAACAACACTAACCCCCTAACAACAAACAACCCTAAACCCCTAACATCAAAGAACACTAACACCCTAACAACAAACAATCCTAGCCCCCTAACAACAAACACTAACCCCCAAACAACAAACAACCCTAACCCCTAAAAACCAAAAACACTAACCCACTAACAACAAACAACCCTAACCCACTAACAACAAACAACGCTAACCCCCTAACAACAAACAACCCTAAACCCCTATCATCAAACAACACTAACCCCCTAACCACAATAAACACTAACACCCGAACAACAAAAACCACTATACCCCAACAAGAAACAACCCTAAACCCCTAACAACAAACAACACTAACACCCTAACAACAAAAACCACTAAACCCCAACAAGAAACAACCCTAAAACCCTAACAACAAACAACACTAACCCCCTAACAACAAACAACCCTAACCAAACAACAAACAAACCTAACCCACTAACACCAAACAACACTAACACCCGAACAACAAACAACCCTAACCCCCTAACAACAAACAACATTAACACCCTAACAACAAACAACCCTAACCCCCTAACAACAAACAACACTAACCCCATAACAACAAACAACCCTAAACCCCTAACATCAAAGAACACTAACACCCTAACAACAAACAACCCTAACCCCCTAACAACAAACACTAACCCCCAAACAACAAACAACCCTAAAACCCTAAAAGCAAACAACACTAAGCCCCTAACAACAAACAACACTAACACCCGAACAACAAACACCACTAAACCCCAACAAGAAACAACCCTAAGCCCCTAACAACAAACAACACTAACCCCCTAACAAGAAACAACCCTAAACTACTAACAACAAACAACACTAACCCCCTAACAACAAACAACACTAACACCCTAACAACAACCAACCCTAACCCCCTAAGAACAAACAACACTAACGCCCTAAGAAGAAACAACACTAACCCCCAGCAACGAACAATACTAACCCCCTAACAACACAAAACCTAACCTCTTATCAACAAACAACCCTAACCCACTAAAAACAAACAACCCTAACACCCTAACAACAAACAACACTAACCCCCTAACAACAAACAACCCTAAACCCCTAACATCAAAGAACACTAACACCCTAACAACAAACAACCCTAGCCCCCTAACAACAAACACTAACCCCCAAACAACAAACAACCCTAACCCCGAAAAACCAAAAACACTAACCCACTAACAACAAACAACCCTAACCCACTAACAACAAACAACCCTAACCCCCTAACAACAAACAACCCTAAACCCCTAACATCAAACAACACTAACCTCCTAACAACACAAAACACTAACACCCTAACAACAAACAACACTAACACCCTAACAACAAAAACCACTAAACCCCAACAAGAAACAACCCTAAACCCCTAAGAACAAACAACACTAACCCCTAAAAACAAACAACCCTAACCAAACAACAAAAAACCCTAACCCACTAACAACAAACAACACTAACACCCTAACAACAAACAACCCTAACCACCTAGCAACAAACAACACTAACACCTTAACCAGAAACAACCCTAACCCCCTAACAACAAACAACACTAACCCCCAACAACAAACAACCCTAAACCCCTAACATCAAACAACACTAACACCCTAACAGCAAACAACACAAATCCCCTAACAACAAACACTAACCCCCAAACAACAAACAACCCTAACCCCTAAAAACCAAAAACACTAACCCACTAACAACAAACAACCCTAAACCACTAAAAACAAACAACCCTAACACCCTATCAAGAAACAACACTAAAACTCTAACAACAAACAACCCTAAACCCCTAACATCAAACAACACTAACCCCCTAACAACACAAAACACTAACACCCTAACAACAAACAACACTAACACCCTAACAACAAAAACCACTAAACCCCATCAAGAAACAACCCTAAACCCCTAACAACAAACACTAACCCCCTAACAACAAACAACACTAAACCCCTAACAAAAAACTACCCTAACCCCGTAACAACAAACAACACTAACACCCGAACAACAAACAACCCTAACCCCCTAACAACAAACAACACTAACACCCTAAAAACAAACAATCCTAACCCCCGAACAACGAACAACACTAACCCCCTAACCACAATAAACACTAACACCCGAACAACAAAAACCACTATACCCCAACAAGAAACAACCCTAAACCCCTAACAACAAACAACACTAACACCCTAACAACAAAAACCACTAAACCCCAACAAGAAACAACCCTAAAACCCTAGCAACAAACAACACTAACCCCCTAACAACAAACAACCCTAACCAAACAACAAACAAACCTAACCCACTAACAACAAACAACACTAACACCCGAACAACAAACAACCCTAACCCCCTAACAACAAACAACACTAACACCCTAACAACAACAACCCTAACCCCCTAACAACAAACAACACTAACCCCATAACAACAAACAACCCTAAACCCCTAACATCAAAGAACACTAACACCCTAAAAACAAACAACCCTAACTCCCTAACAACAAACACTAACCCCCAAACAACAAAGAACCCTAAAACCCTAAAAGCAAACAACACTAAACCCCTAAAAACAAACAACACTAAGCCCCTAACAACAAACAACACTAACACCCGAACAACAAACACCACTAAACCCCAACAAGAAACAACCCTAAGCCCCTAACAACAAACAACACTAACCCCCTAACAAGAAACAACCCTAAACCCCTAACAACAAACACTAACCCCCTAACAACAAACAACACTAAGACCCTAACAACAACCAACCCTAACCCCCTAAGAACAAACAACACTAACGCCCTAAGAAGAAACAACACTAACCCCCAGCAACGAACAATACTAACCCCCTAAGAACACAAAACCTAACCTCTTATCAACAAACAACCCTAACCCACTAACAACAAACAACCCTAACACCCTAACAACAAACAACACTAACCCCCTAACAACAAACAACCCTAAACCCCTAACATCAAAGAACACTAACACCCTAACAACAAACAACCCTAGCCCCCTAACAACAAACACTAACCCCCAAACAACAAACAACCCTAACCCCTAAAAACCAAAAACACTAACCCACGAACAACAAACAACCCTAACCCACTAACAGAAAACAACCCTAACCCCGTAACAACAAACAACCCTAAACCCCTAACATCAAACAACACTAACCTCCTAACAACACAAAACACTAACACCCTAACAACAAACAACACTAACACCCTAACAACAAAAACCACTAATCCCCAACAAGAAACAACCCTAAACCCCTAACAACAAACACTAACCCCCTAACAATAAACAACACTACACCCCTAACAAGAAACTACCCTAACCCCGTAACAACAAACAACACTAACCCCGTAACAACAAACAACCCTAACCCCCAAACAACAAACAACCCTAACCCCCTAACAACAAACAATCCTAACCCCCGAAC
Source organism: Elephas maximus indicus (assembly GCF_024166365.1). Classification (NCBI taxonomy): domain Eukaryota; kingdom Metazoa; phylum Chordata; class Mammalia; order Proboscidea; family Elephantidae; genus Elephas; species Elephas maximus. The sequence goes on along the minus strand of NW_026060233.1, from coordinate 437,603 downwards.
AACCAACAACACTAACCCCCTAACCACAGTATACACTAACACCCTAACAACAAAAACCACTAAACCCCTACAAGAAACAACCCTAAACCCCTAACAACAAACAACACTAACCCCCTAACAACAAACAACCCTAACCAAACAACAAAAAACCCTAACCCACTAACAACAAACAACACTAACACCCTAACAACAAACAACCCTAACCACCTAACAACAAACAACACTAACACCTTAACCAGAAACAACCCTAACCCCCTAACAACAAACAACACTAACCCCCTAACAACAAACAACCCTAAACCCCTAACATCAAAGAACACTAACACCCTAACAACAAACAATCCTAGCCCCCTAACAACAAACACTAACCCCCAAACAACAAACAACCCTAACCCCTAAAAACCAAAAACACTAACACACTAACAACAAACAACTCTAACCCACTAACAAGAAACAACCCTAACCCCCTAACAACAAACAACCCTAAACCCCTAACATCAAACAACACTAACCTCCTAACAACACAAAACACTAACACCCTAACAACGAACAACACTAACACCCTAACAACAAAAACCACTAAACCCCAACAAGAAACAACCCTAAACCCCTAACAACAAACACTAACCCACTAACAATAAACAACACTAAACCTCTAACAAGAATCTACCCTAACCCCGTAACAACAAACAACACTAACACCCTAACAACAAACAACCCTTACCAAACAACAAACACACCTAACCCACTAACAACAAACAACACTAACACCCGAACATGAAACAATCCTAACCCCCTAACAACAAACAACACTAACACCCTAACAACAAACAACCATAACCCCCTAACAACAAAAAACACTAACCCCATAACAACAAACAACCTTAAACCCCTAACATCAAAGAACACTAACACCCTAACAACAAACAACCCTAACCCCCTAACAACAAACACTAACCCCCAAACAACAAACAACCCTAAAACCCTAAAAGCAAACAACACTAAACCCCTAAAAACAAACAACACTAAGCCCCTAACAACAAACAACACTAACACCCGAACAACAAACACCACTAAACCCCATCAAAAACAACCCTAAGCCCCTAACAACAAACAACACTAACCCCCTAACAAGAAACAACCCTAAACCCCTAACAACAAACACTAACCCCCTAACAACAAACAACACTAAACCCCTAACAAGAAACTACCCTAACCCCGTAACAACAAACAACACTAACCCCGTAACAACAAACAACCCTAACCCCCAAACAACAAACAACCCTAACCCCCTAACAACAAACAATCCTAACCCCCGAACAACCAACAACACTAACCCCCGAACCACAGTATACACTAACACCCTAACAACAAAAACCACTAAACCCCTACAAGAAACAACCCTAAACCCCTAACAACAAACAACACTAACCCCCTAACAACAAACAACCCTAACCAAACAACAAAAAACCCTAACCCACTAACAACAAACAACACTAACACCCTAACAACAAACAACCCTAACCACCTAACAACAAACAACACTAACACCCTAACCAGAAACAACCCTAACCCCCTAACAACAAACAACACTAACCCCCTAACAACAAACAACCCTAAACACCTAACATCAAAGAACACTAACACCCTAACAACATACAACCCTAACCCCCTAACAACAAACACTAACCCCCAAACAACAAACAACCCTAACCCCTAAAAACCAAAAACACTAACGCACTAACAACAAACAACCCTAACAAACTAACAACAAACAACCCTAACACCCTAACAACAAACAACAATAACCCCCTAACAACAAACAACCCTAAACCCCTAACATCAAACAACACTAACCCTCTAACAACACAAAACACTAACACCCTAACAACAAACAACACTAAAACCCTAACAACAAAAACCACTAAACCCCAACAAGAAACAACCCTAAACCCCTAACAACAAACACTAACCCCCTAACAACAAACAACACTAAACCCCTAACAAGAAACTACCCTAACCCCGTAACAACAAACAACACTAACCTGGTAACAAGAAACAACCCTAACCCCCAAACAACAAACAACCCTAACCCCCTAACAACAAACAATCCTAACCCCCGAACAACGAACAACACTAACCCCCTAACCACAATAAACACTAACACCCAAACAACAAAAACCACTAAACCCCAACAAGAAACAACCCTAAACCCCTAACAACAAACAACACTAACCCCCTAACAACAAACAACCCTAACCAAACAACAAACAAACCTAAACCACTAACAACAAACAACACTATCACGCGAACAACAAACAACCCTAACCCCCTAACAACAAACAACACTAACACCCTAACAACAAAAACCAATAAACCCCAACAAGAAACAACCCTAAAACCCTAACAACAAACAACACTAACCCCCTAACAACAAACAACCCTAACCAAACAACAAAAAACCCTAACCCACTAACAACAAACAACACTAACACCCGAACAACAAACAACCCTAACCCCCTAACAACAAACAACACTAACACCCTAACAACAAACAACCCTAACCCCCTAACAACAAACAACCCTAACCCCATAACAACAAACAACCCTAAACCCCTAACATCAAAGAACACTAACACCCTAACAACAAACAACCCTAGCCCCCTAACAACAAACACTAACCCCCAAACAACAAACAACCCTAACCCCTAAAAACCAAAAACACTAATGCACTAACAACAAACAACCCTAACAAACTAACAACAAACAACCCTAACACCCTAACAGCAAACAACAATAACCCCCTAACAACAAACAACCCTAAACCCCTAACATCAAACAACACTAACCCTCTAACAACACAAAACACTAACACCCTAACAACAAACAACACTAAAACCCTAACAACAAAAACCACTAAACCCCAACAAGAAACAACCCTAAACCCCTAACAACAAACACTAACCCCCTAACAACAAACAACACTAAACCCCTAACAAGAAACTACCCTAACCCCGTAACAACAAACAACACTAACCTGGTAACAAGAAACAACCCTAACCCCCAAACAACAAACAACCCTAACCCCCTAACAACAAACAATCCTAACCCCCGAACAACGAACAACACTAACCCCCTAACCACAATAAACACTAACACCCAAACAACAAAAACCACTAAACCCCAACAAGAAACAACCCTAAGCCCCTAACAACAAACAACACTAACCCCCTAACAACAAACAACCCTAACCAAACAACAAACAAACCTAAACCACTAACAACAAACAACACTAACCCCCTAACAACAAACAACCCTAACCAAACAACAAAAAACCCTAACCCACTAACAACAAACAACACTAACACCCGAACAACAAACAACCCTAATCCCCTAACAACAAACAACCCTAACCCCATAACAACAAACAACCCTAAACCCCTAACATCAAAGAACACTAACACCCTAACAACAAACAACCCTAACCCCCTAACAACAAACACTAACCCCCAAACAACAAACAACCCTAAAACCCTAAAAGCAAACAACACTAAACCCCTAAAAACAAACAACACTAAGCCCCTAACAACAAACAACACTAACACCCGAACAACAAACACCACTAAACCCCAACAAGAAACAACCCTAAGCCCCTAACAACAAACAACACTAACCCCCTAACAAGAAACAACCCTAAACCCCTAACAACAAACAACACTAACCCCCTGACAACAAACAACACTAACACCCTAACAACAACCAACCCTAACCCCCTAAGAACAAACAACACTAACGCCCTAAGAAGAAACAACACTAACCCCCAGCAACGAACAATACTAACCCCCTAACAACACAAAACCTAACCTCTTATCAACAAACAACCCTAACCCACTAACAACAAACAACCCTAACACCCTAACAACAAACAACACTAACCCCCTAACAACAAACAACCCTAAACCCCTAGCATCAAAGAACACTAACACCCTAACAACAAACAATCCTAGCCCCCTAACAACAAACACTAACCCCCAAACAACAAACAACCCTAACCCCTAAAAACCAAAAACACTAACACACTAACAACAAACAACTCTAACCCACTAACAACAAACAACCCTAACCCCCTAACAACAAACAACCCTAAACCCCTAACATCAAACAACACTAACCTCCTAACAACACAAAACACTAACACCCTAACAACAAACAACACTAAACCCCTAACAAGAAACTACCCTAACCCCGTAACAACAAACAACACTAGCCTGGTAACAAGAAACAACCCTAACCCCCAAACAACAAACAACCCTAACCCCCTAACAACAAACAATCCTAACCCCCGAACAACGAACAACACTAACCCCCTAACCACACTAAACACTAACACCCAAACAACAAAAACCACTAAACCCCAACAAGAAACAACCCTAAACCCCTAACAACAAACAACACTAACCCCCTAACAACAAACAACCCTAACCAAACAACAAACAAACCTAAACCACTAACAACAAACAACACTATCACGCGAACAACAAACAACCCTAACCCCCTAACAACAAACAACACTAACACCCTAACAACAAAAACCAATAAACCCCAACAAGAAACAACCCTAAAACCCTAACAACAAACAACACTAACCCCCTAACAACAAACAACCCTAACCAAACAACAAAAAACCCTAACCCACTAACAACAAACAACACTAACACCCGAACAACAAACAACCCTAACCCCCTAACAACAAACAACACTAACACCCTAACAACAAACAACCCTAACCCCCTAACAACAAACAACCCTAACCCCATAACAACAAACAACCCTAAACCCCTAACATCAAAGAACACTAACACCCTAACAACAAACAACCCTAGCCCCCTAACAACAAACACTAACCCCCAAACAACAAACAACCCTAACCCCTAAAAACCAAAAACACTAACCCACTAACAACAAACAACCCTAACCCACTAACAAAAAACAACCCTAACCCCGTAACAACAAACAACCCTAAACCCCTAACATCAAACAACACTAACCTCCTAACAACACAAAACACTAACACCCTAACAACAAACAACACTAACACCCTAACAACAAAAACCACTAAACCCCAACAAGAAACAACCCTAAACCCCTAACAACAAACACTAACCCCCTAACAATAAACAACACTAAACCCTTAACAAGAAACTACCCTAACCCCGTAACAACAAACAACACTAACCCCGTAACAACAAACAACCCTAACCCCCAAACAACAAACAACCCTAACCCCCTAACAACAAACAATCCTAACCCCCGAACAACCAACAACACTAACCCCCTAACCACAGTATACACTAACACCCTAACAACAAAAACCACTAAACCCCTACAAGAAACAACCCTAAACCCCTAACAACAAACAACACTAACCCCCTAACAACAAACAACCCTAACCAAACAACAAAAAACCCTAACCCACTAACAACAAACAACACTAACACCCTAACAACAAACAACCCTAACCACCTAACAACAAACAACACTAACACCCTAACCAGAAACAACCCTAACCCCCTAACAACAAACAACACTAACCCCCTAACAACAAACAACCCTAAACACCTAACATCAAAGAACACTAACACCCTAACAACATACAACCCTAACCCCCTAACAACAAACACTAACCCCCAAACAACAAACAACCCTAACCCCTAAAAACCAAAAACACTAACGCACTAACAACAAACAACCCTAACAAACTAACAACAAACAACTCTAACACCCTAACAACAAACAACAATAACCCCCTAACAACAAACAACCCTAAACCCCTAACATCAAACAACACTAACCCTCTAACAACACAAAACACTAACACCCTAACAACAAACAACACTAAAACCCTAACAACAAAAACCACTAAACCCCAACAAGAAACAACCCTAAACCCCTAACAACAAACACTAACCCCCTAACAACAAACAACACTAAACCCCTAACAAGAAACTACCCTAACCCCGTAACAACAAACAACACTAACCTGGTAACAAGAAACAACCCTAACCCCCAAACAACAAACAACCCTAACCCCCTAACAACAAACAATCCTAACCCCCGAACAACGAACAACACTAACCCCCTAACCACAATAAACACTAACACCCAAACAACAAAAACCACTAAACCCCAACAAGAAACAACCCTAAGCCCCTAACAACAAACAACACTAACCCCCTAACAACAAACAACCCTAACCAAACAACAAACAAACCTAAACCACTAACAACAAACAACACTATCACGCGAACAACAAACAACCCTAACCCCCTAACAACAAACAACACTAACACCCTAACAACAAAAACCAATAAACCCCAACAAGAAACAACCCTAAAACCCTAACAACAAACAACACTAACCCCCTAACAACAAACAACCCTAACCAAACAACAAAAAACCCTAACCCACTAACAACAAACAACACTAACACCCGAACAACAAACAACCCTAATCCCCTAACAACAAACAACGCTAACCCCATAACAACAAACAACCCTAAACCCCTAACATCAAAGAACACTAACACCCTAACAACAAACAACCCTAACCCCCTAACAACAAACACTAACCCCCAAACAACAAACAACCCTAAAACCCTAAAAGCAAACAAAACTAAACCTCTAAAAACAAACAACACTAAGCCCCTAACAACAAACAACACTAACACCCGAAGAACAAACACCACTAAACCCCAACAAGAAACAACCCTAAGCCCCTAACAACAAACAACACTAACCCCCTAACAAGAAACAACCCTAAACCCCTAACAACAAACAACACTAACCCCCTGACAACAAACAACACTAACACCCTAACAACAACCAACCCTAACCCCCTAAGAACAAACAACACTAACGCCCTAAGAAGAAACAACACTAACCCCCAGCAACGAACAATACTAACCCCCTAACAACACAAAACCTAACCTCTTATCAACAAACAACCCTAACCCACTAACAACAAACAACCCTAACACACTAACAACAAACAACACTAACCCCCTAACAACAAACAACCCTAAACCCCTAGCATCAAAGAACACTAACACCCTAACAACAAACAATCCTAGCCCCCTAACAACAAACACTAACCCCCAAACAACAAACAACCCTAACCCCTAAAAACCAAAAACACTAACACACTAACAACAAACAACTCTAACCCACTAACAACAAACAACCCTAACCCCCTAACAACAAACAACCCTAAACCCCTAACATCAAACAACACTAACCTCCTAACAACACAAAACACTAACACCCTAACAACAAACAACACTAAAACCCTAACAACAAAAACCACTAAACCCCAACAAGAAACAACCCTAAACCCCTAACAACAAACACTAACCCCCTAACAACAAACAACACTAAACCCCTAACAAGAAACTACCCTAACCCCGTAACAACAAACAACACTAACCTGGTAACAAGAAACAACCCTACCCCCAAACAACAAACAACCCTAACCCCCTAACAACAAACAATCCTAACCCCCGAACAACGAACAACACTAACCCCCTAACCACAATAAACACTAACACCCAAACAACAAAAACCACTAAACCCCAACAAGAAACAACCCTAAACCCCTAACAACAAACAACACTAACCCCCTAACAACAAACAACCCTAACCAAACAACAAACAAACCTAAACCACTAACAACAAACAACACTATCACGCGAACAACAAACAACCCTAACCCCCTAACAACAAACAACACTAACACCCTAACAACAAAAACCAATAAACCCCAACAAGAAACAACCCTAAAACCCTAACAACAAACAACACTAACCCCCTAACAACAAACAACCCTAACCAAACAACAAAAAACCCTAACCCACTAACAACAAACAACACTAACACCCGAACAACAAACAACCCTAACCCCCTAACAACAAACAACACTAACACCCTAACAACAAACAACCCTAACCCCCTAACAACAAACAACCCTAACCCCATAACAACAAACAACCCTAAACCCCTAACATCAAAGAACACTAACACCCTAACAACAAACAACCCTAGCCCCCTAACAACAAACACTAACCCCCAAACAACAAACAACCCTAACCCCTAAAAACCAAAAACACTAACCCACTAACAACAGACAACCCTAACCCACTAACAAAAAACAACCCTAACCCCGTAACAACAAACAACCCTAAACCCCTAACATCAAACAACACTAACCTCGTAACAACACAAAACACTAACACCCTAACAACAAACAACACTAACACCCTAACAACAAAAACCACTAAACCCCAACAAGAAACAACCCTAAACCCCTAACAACAAACACTAACCCCCTAACAATAAACAACACTAAACCCTTAACAAGAAACTACCCTAACCCCGTAACAACAAACAACACTAACCCCGTAACAACAAACAACCCTAACCCCCAAACAACAAACAACCCTAACCCCCTAACAACAAACAATCCTAACCCCCGAACAACCAACAACACTAACCCCCTAACCACAGTATACACTAACACCCTAACAACAAAAACCACTAAACCCCTACAAGAAACAACCCTAAACCCCTAACAACAAACAACACTAACCCCCTAACAACAAACAACCCTAACCAAACAACAAAAAACCCTAACCCACTAACAACAAACAACACTAACACCCTAACAACAACCAACCCTAACCCCCTAAGGACAAACAACACTAACGCCCTAAGAAGAAACAACAGTAACCCCCAGCAACGAACAATATTAACCCCCTAACAACACAAAACCTAACCTCTTATCAACAAACAACCCTAACCCACTAACAACAAACAACCCTAACACCCTAACAACAAACAACACTAACCCCCTAACAACAAACAACCCTAAACCCCTAACATCAAAGAACACTAACACCCTAACAACAAACAATCCTAGCCCCCTAAGAACAAACACTAACCCCCAAACAACAAACAACCCTAACCCCTAAAAACCAAAAACACTAACCCACTAACAACAAACAACCCTAACCCACAAACAACAAACAACCCTAACCCCCTAACAACAAACAACCCTAAACCCCTATCATCAAACAACACTAACCCCCTAACCACAATAAACACTAACACCCGAACAACAAAAACCACTATACCCCAACAAGAAACAACCCTAAACCCCTAACAACAAACAACACTAACACCCTAACAACAAAAACCACTAAACCCCAACAAGAAACAACCCTAAACCCCTAACAACAAACACTAACCCCCTAACAATAAACAACACTAAACCCCTAACAAGAAACTACCCTAACCCCGTAACAACAAACAACACTAACCCCGTAACAACAAACAACCCTAACCCCCAAACAACAAACAACCCTAACCCCCTAACAACAAACAATCCTAACCCCCGAACAACCAACAACACTAACCCCCTAACCACAGTATACACTAACAGCCTAACAACAAAAACCACTAAACCCCTACAAGAAACAACCCTAAACCCCTAACAACAAACAACACTAACCCCCTAACAACAAACAACCCTAACCAAACAACAAAAAACCCTAACCCACAAACAACAAACAACACTAACAACCTAACAACAAACAACCCTAACCCCCTAACAACAAACAACAGTAACACCCTAACCAGAAACAACCTTAACACCCTAACAACAAACAACACTAACCCCCAACAACAAACAACCCTAAACCCCTAATATCAAACAACACTAACACCCTAACAACAAACAACACAAATCCCCTAACAACAAACACTAACCCCCAAACAACCCTAACCCCTAAAAACCAAAAACACTAACCCACTAACAACAAACAACCCTAAACCACTAAAAACAAACAACCCTAACACCCTAACAAGAAACAACACTAAAACTCTAACAACAAACAACCCTAAACCCCTAACATCAAACAACACTAACCCCCTAACAACACAAAACACTAACGCCCTAACAAGAAACAACACTAACACCGTAACAACAAAAACCACTAAACCCCAACAAGAAACAACCCTAAACCCCTAACAACAAACACTAACCCCCTAACAACAAACAACACTAAACCCCTAACAAGAAACTACCCTAACCCCGTAACAACAAACAACACTAACCCGGTAACAACAAACAACTCTAACCCCCAAACAACAAACAACCCTAACCCCTAAAAACCAAAAACACTAACCCACTAACAACAAACAACCCTAAACCACTAAAAACAAACAACCCTAACACCCTATCAAGAAACAACACTAAAACTCTAACAACAAACAACCCTAAACCCCTAACATCAAACAACACTAACCCCCTAACAACACAAAACACTAACACCCTAACAACAAACAACACTAACACCCTAACAACAAAAACCACTAAACCCCAACAAGAAACAACCCTAAACCCCTAACAACAAACACTAACCCCCTAACAACAAACAACACTAAACCCCTAACAAAAACTACACTAACCCCGTAACAACAAACAACACTAACCCGGTAACAACAAACAACCCTAACCCCCAAACAACAAACAACCCTAACCCCCTAAAAACAAACAATCCTAACCCCCGAACAACGAACAACACTAACCCCCTAACCACAATAAACACTAACACCCTAACAACAAAAACCACTATACCCCAACAAGAAACAACCCTAAACCCCTAACAACAAACAACACTAACACCCTAACAACAAAAACCACTAAACCCCAACAAGAAACAACCCTAAAACCCTAACAACAAACAACACTAACCCCCTAACAACAAACAACCCTAACCAAACAACAAACAAACCTAACCCACTAACAACAAACAACACTAACCCCATAACAACAAACAACCCTAAACCCCTAACATCAAAGAACACTAACACCCTAAAAACAAACAACCCTAACTCCCTAACAACAAACACTAACCCCCAAACAACAAACAACCCTAAAAGCAAACAACACTAAACCCCTAAAAACAAACAACACTAAGCCCCTAACAACAAACAACACTAACCCCGTAACAACAAACAACCCTAAACCCCTAACATCAAACAACACTAACCTCCTAACAACACAAAACACTAACACCCTAACAACAAACAACACTAACACCCTAACAACAAAAACCACTAAACCCCAACAAGAAACAACCGTAAACCCCTAACAACAAACACTAACCCCCTAACAATAAACAACACTAAACCCCTAACAAGAAACTACCCTAACCCCGTAACAACAAACAACACTAACCCCGTAACAACAAACAACCCTAACCCCCAAACAACAAACAACCCTAACCCCCTAACAAAAAACAATCCTAAACCCCGAACAACCAACAACACTAACATCCTAACCACAGTATACACTAACACCCTAACAACAAAAACCACTAAACCCCTACAAGAAACAACCCTAAACCCCTAACAACAAACAACACTAACCCCCTAACAACAAACAACCCTAACCAAACAACAGAAAACCCTAACCCACTAACAACAAACAACACTAACACCCTAACAACAAACAACCCTAACCCCCTAACAACAAACAACACTAACACACTAACCAGAAACAACCCTAACCCCCTAACAACAAACAACACTAACCCCCTAACAACAAACAACCCTAAACCCCTAACATCAAAGAACACTAACACCCTAACAACATACAACCCTAACCCCCTAACAACAAACACTAACCCCCAAACAACAAACAACCCTAACCCTTAAAAACCAAAAACACTAACGCACTAACAACAAACAACCCTAACAAACTAACAACAAACAACCCTAACACCCTAACAACAAACAACACTAACCCCCTAACAACAAACAACCCTAAACCCCTAACATCAAACAACACTAACCCTCTAACAACACAAAACACTAACACCCTAACAACAAACAACACTAAAACCCTAACAACAAAAACCACTAAACCCCAACAAGAAACAACCCTAAACAACTAACAACAAACACTAACCCCCTAACAACAAACAACACTAAACCCCTAACAAGAAACTACCCTAACCCCGTAACAACAAAAAACACTAACCTGGTAACAAAAAACAACCCTAACCCCCAAACAACAAACAACCCTAACCCCCTAACAACAAACAATCCTAACCCCCGAACAACGAACAACACTAACCCCCTAACCACAATAAACACTAACACCCTAACGACAAAAACCACTATACCCCAACAAGAAACAACCCTAAACCCCTAACAACAAACAACACTAACACCCTAACAACAAAAACCACTAAACCCCAACAAGAAACAACCCTAAAACCCTAACAACAAACAACACTAACCCCGTAACAACAAACAACCCTAACCAAACAACAAACAAACCTAACCCACTAACAACAAACAACACTAACACCCGAACAACAAACAACCCTAACCCCCTAACAACAAACAACACTAACACCCTAACAACAACAACCCTAACCCCCTAACAACAAACAACACTAACCCCATAACAACAAACAACCCTAAACCCCTAACATCAAAGAACACTAACACCCTAAAAACAAACAACCCTAACTCCCTAACAACAAACACTAACCCCCAAACAACAAACAACCCTAAAAGCAAACAACACTAAACCCCTAAAAACAAACAACACTAAGCCCCTAACAACAAACAACACTAACCCCGTAACAACAAACAACCCTAAACCCCTAACATCAAACAACACTAACCTCCTAACAACACAAAACACTAACACCCTAACAACAAACAACACTAACACCCTAACAACAAAAACCACTAAACCCCAACAAGAAACAACCGTAAACCCCTAACAACAAACACTAACCCCCTAACAATAAACAACACTAAACCCCTAACAAGAAACTACCCTAACCCCGTAACAACAAACAACACTAACCCCGTAACAACAAACAACCCTAACCCCCAAACAACAAACAACCCTAACCCCCTAACAAAAAACAATCCTAAACCCCGAACAACCAACAACACTAACATCCTAACCACAGTATACACTAACACCCTAACAACAAAAACCACTAAACCCCTACAAGAAACAACCCTAAACCCCTAACAACAAACAACACTAACCCCCTAACAACAAACAACCCTAACCAAACAACAGAAAACCCTAACCCACTAACAACAAACAACACTAACACCCTAACAACAAACAACCCTAACCCCCTAACAACAAACAACACTAACACACTAACCAGAAACAACCCTAACCCCCTAACAACAAACAACACTAACCCCCTAACAACAAACAACCCTAAACCCCTAACATCAAAGAACACTAACACCCTAACAACATACAACCCTAACCCCCTAACAACAAACACTAACCCCCAAACAACAAACAACCCTAACCCCTAAAAACCAAAAACACTAACGCACTAACAACAAACAACCCTAACAAACTAACAACAAACAACCCTAACACCCTAACAACAAACAACACTAACCCCCTAACAACAAACAACCCTAAACCCCTAACATCAAACAACACTAACCCTCTAACAACACAAAACACTAAAACCCTAACAACAAACAACACTAAAACCCTAACAACAAAAACCACTAAACCCCAACAAGAAACAACCCTAAACCCCTAACAACAAACACTAACCCCCTAACAACAAACAACACTAAACCCCTAACAAGAAACTACCCTAACCCCGTAACAACAAACAACACTAACCTGGTAACAAAAAACAACCCTAACCCCCAAACAACAAACAACCCTAACCCCCTAACAACAAACAATCCTAACCCCCGAACAACGAACAACACTAACCCCCTAACCACAATAAACACTAACACTCAAACAACAAAAACCACTAAACCCCAACAAGAAACAAACCTAAACCCCTAACAACAAACAACACTAACCCCGTAACAACAAACAACCCTAACCAAACAACAAACAAACCTAAACCACTAACAACAAACAACACTATCACGCGAACAACAAACAACCCTAACCCCCTAACAACAAACAACACTAACACCCTAACAACAAAAACCAATAAACCCCAACAAGAAACAACCCTAAAACCCTAACAACAAACAACACTAACCCACTAACAACAAACAACCCTAACCAAACAACAAACACACCTAACCCACTAACAACAAACAACACTAACACCCGAACAACAAACAACCCTAACCCCCTAACAACAAACAACACTAACACCCTAACAACAAACAACCCTAACCCCCTAACAACAAAAAACACTAACCCCATAACAACAAACAACCTTAAACCCCTAACATCAAAGAACACTAACACCCTAACAACAAACAACCCTAACCCCCTAACAACAAACACTAACCCCCAAACAACAAACAACCCTAAAACCCTAAAAGCAAACAACACTAAACCCCTAAAAACAAACAACACTAAGCCCCTAACAACAAACAACACTAACACCCGAACAACAAACACCACTAAACCCCAACAAAAACAACCCTAAGCCCCTAACAACAAACAACACTAACCCCCTAACAAGAAACAACCCTAAACCCCTAACAACAAACAACACTAACCCCCTAACAACAAACAACACTAACACCCTAACAACAACCAACCCTAACCCCCTAAGAACAAACAACACTAACGCCCTAAGAAGAAACAACAGTAACCCCCAGCAACGAACAATATTAACCCCCTAACAACACAAAACCTAACCTCTTATCAACAAACAACCCTAACCCACTAACAACAAACAACCCTAACACCCTAACAACAAACAACACTAACCCCCTAACAACAAACAACCCTAAACCCCTAACATCAAAGAACACTAACACCCTAACAACAAACAATCCTAGCCCCCTAAGAACAAACACTAACCCCCAAACAACAAACAACCCTAACCCCTAAAAACCAAAAACACTAACCCACTAACAACAAACAACCCTAACCCACAAACAACAAACAACCCTAACCTCCTAACAACAAACAACCCTAAACCCCTATCATCAAACAACACTAACCCCCTAACCACAATAAACACTAACACCCGAACAACAAAAACCACTATACCCCAACAAGAAACAACCCTAAACCCCTAACAACAAACAACACTAACACCCTAACAACAAAAACCACTAAACCCCAACAAGAAACAACCCTAAACCCCTAACAACAAACACTAACCCCCTAACAATAAACAACACTAAACCCCTAACAAGAAACTACCCTAACCCCGTAACAACAAACAACACTAACCCCGTAACAACAAACAACCCTAACCCCCAAACAACAAACAACCCTAACCCCCTAACAACAAACAATCCTAACCCCCGAACAACCAACAACACTAACCCCCTAACCACAGTATACACTAACAGCCTAACAACAAAAACCACTAAACCCCTACAAGAAACAACCCTAAACCCCTAACAACAAACAACACTAACCCCCTAACAACAAACAACCCTAACCAAACAACAAAAAACCCTAACCCACAAACAACAAACAACACTAACAACCTAACAACAAACAACCCTAACCCCCTAACAACAAACAACAGTAACACCCTAACCAGAAACAACCTTAACACCCTAACAACAAACAACACTAACCCCCAACAACAAACAACCCTAAACCCCTAATATCAAACAACACTAACACCCTAACAACAAACAACACAAATCCCCTAACAACAAACACTAACCCCCAAACAACCCTAACCCCTAAAAACCAGAAACACTAACCCACTAACAACAAACAACCCTAAACCACTAAAAACAAACAACCCTAACACCCTAACAAGAAACAACACTAAAACTCTAACAACAAACAACCCTAAACCCCTAACATCAAACAACACTAACCCCCTAACAACACAAAACACTAACGCCCTAACAAGAAACAACACTAACACCGTAACAACAAAAACCACTAAACCCCAACAAGAAACAACCCTAAACCCCTAACAACAAACACTAACCCCCTAACAACAAACAACACTAAACCCCTAACAAGAAACTACCCTAACCCCGTAACAACAAACAACACTAACCCGGTAACAACAAACAACTCTAACCCCCAAACAACAAACAACCCTAACCCCTAAAAACCAAAAACACTAACCCACTAACAACAAACAACCCTAAACCACTAAAAACAAACAACCCTAACACCCTATCAAGAAACAACACTAAAACTCTAACAACAAACAACCCTAAACCCCTAACATCAAACAACACTAACCCCCTAACAACACAAAACACTAACACCCTAACAACAAACAACACTAACACCCTAACAACAAAAACCACTAAACCCCAACAAGAAACAACCCTAAACCCCTAACAACAAACACTAACCTCCTAACAACAAACAACACTAAACCCCTAAAAAAAACTACACTAACCCCGTAACAACAAACAACACTAACCCGGTAACAACAAACAACCCTAACCCCCAAACAACAAACAACCCTAACCCCCTAAAAACAAACAATCCTAACCCCCGAACAACGAACAACACTACCCCCTAACCACAATAAACACTAACACCCTAACAACAAAAACCACTATACCCCAACAAGAAACAACCCTAAACCCCTAACAACAAACAACACTAACACCCTAACAACAAAAACCACTAAACCCCAACAAGAAACAACCCTAAAACCCTAACAACAAACAACACTAACCCCCTAACAACAAACAACCCTAACCAAACAACAAACAAACCTAACCCACTAACAAAAAACAACACTAACCCCATAACAACAAACAACCCTAAACCCCTAACATCAAAGAACACTAACACCCTAAAAACAAACAACCCTAACTCCCTAACAACAAACACTAACCCCCAAACAACAAACAACCCTAAAAGCAAACAACACTAAACCCCTAAAAACAAACAACACTAAGCCCCTAACAACAAACAACACTAACCCTGTAACAACAAACAACCCTAAACCCCTAACATCAAACAACACTAACCTCCTAACAACACAAAACACTAACACCCTAACAACAAACAACACTAACACCCTAACAACAAAAACCACTAAACCCCAACAAGAAACAACCGTAAACCCCTAACAACAAACACTAACCCCCTAACAATAAACAACACTAAACCCCTAACAAGAAACTACCCTAACCCCGTAACAACAAACAACACTAACCCCGTAACAACAAACAACCCTAACCCCCAAACAACAAACAACCCTAACCCCCTAACAAAAAACAATCCTAAACCCCGAACAACCAACAACACTAACATCCTAACCACAGTATACACTAACACCCTAACAACAAAAACCACTAAACCCCTACAAGAAACAACCCTAAACCCCTAACAACAAACAACACTAACCCCCTAACAACAAACAACCCTAACCAAACAACAGAAAACCCTAACCCACTAACAACAAACAACACTAACACCCTAACAACAAACAACCCTAACCCCCTAACAACAAACAACACTAACACACTAACCAGAAACAACCCTAACCCCCTAACAACAAACAACACTAACCCCCTAACAACAAACAACCCTAAACCCCTAACATCAAAGAACACTAACACCCTAACAACATACAACCCTAACCCCCTAACAACAAACACTAACCCCCAAACAACAAACAACCCTAACCCCTAAAAACCAAAAACACTAACGCACTAACAACAAACAACCCTAACAAACTAACAACAAACAACCCTAACACCCTAACAACAAACAACACTAACCCCCTAACAACAAACAACCCTAAACCCCTAACATCAAACAACACTAACCCTCTAACAACACAAAACACTAACACCCTAACAACAAACAACACTAAAACCCTAACAACAAAAACCACTAAACCCCAACAAGAAACAACCCTAAACAACTAACAACAAACACTAACCCCCTAACAACAAACAACACTAAACCCCTAACAAGAAACTACCCTAACCCCGTAACAACAAACAACACTAACCTGGTAACAAAAAACAACCCTAACCCCCAAACAACAAACAACCCTAACCCCCTAACAACAAACAATCCTAACCCCCGAACAACGAACAACACTAACCCCCTAACCACAATAAACACTAACACCCTAACGACAAAAACCACTATACCCCAACAAGAAACAACCCTAAACCCCTAACAACAAACACTAACCCCCTAACAATAAACAACACTAAACCCCTAACAAGAATCTACCCTAACCCCGTAACAACAAACATCACTAACACCCTAACAACAAAAACCACTAAACCCCAACAAGAAACAATCCAAAAACCCTAACAACAAACAACACTAACCCCCTAACAACAAACAACCCTAACCAAACAAAAAACACACCTAACCCACTAACAACAAACAACACTAACACCCGAACAACAAACAACCCTAACCCCCTAACAACAAACAACACTAACACCCTAACAACAAACAACCCTAACCCCCTAACAAGAAAAAACACTAACCCCATAACAACAAACAACCTTAAACCCCTAACATCAAAGAACACTAACACCCTAACAACAAACAACCCTAACCCCCTAACAACAAACACTAACCCCCAAACAACAAACAATCCTAAAACCCTAAAAGCAAACAACACTAAACCCCTAAAAACAAACAACACTAAGCCCCTAACAACAAACAACACTAACCCCCTAACAAGAAACAACCCTAAACCGCTAACAACAAACAACACTAACCCCCTAACAACAAACAACACTAACACCCTAACAACAACCAACCCTAACCCCCTAAGAACAAACAACACTAATGTCCTAAGAAGAAACAACACTAACCCCCAGCAACGAACAATACTAACCCCCTAACAACACAAAATCTAACCTCTTATCAACAAACAACCCTAACCCACTAACAACAAACAACCCTAACAACCTAACAACAAACAACACTAACCCCCTAACAACAAACAACCCTAAACCCCTAACACCAAAGAACACTAACACCCTAACAGCAAACAATCCTAGCCCCCTAACAACAAACACTAACCCGCAAACAACAAACAACCCTAACCCCTAAAAACCAAAAACACTAACCCACTAACAACAAACAACCCTAACCCACTAACAACAAACTACCCTAACCCCCTAACAACAAACAACCCTAAACCCCTATAATCAAACAACACTAACCCCCTAACCACAATAAACACTAACACCCGAACAACAAAAACCACTATACCCCAACAAGAAACAACCCTAAACCCCTAACAACAAACAACACTAACACCCTAACAACAAAAACCACTAAACCCCAACAAGAAACAACCCTAAAACCCTAACAACAAACAACAGTAACCCCCTAACAACAAACAACCCTAACCAAACAACAAACAACCCTAACCAAACAACAAACAAACCTAACCCACTAACAACAAACAACACTAACACCCGAACAACAAACAACCCTAACCCCCTAACAACAAACAACACTAACACCCTAACAACAAACAACCCTAACCCCCTAACAACAAAAAACCCTAACCCCATAACAACAAACAACCTTAAACCCCTAACATCAAAGAACACTAACACCCTAACAACAAACAACCCTAACCCCCTAACAACAAACACTAACCCCCAAACAACAAACAACCCTAAAACCCTAAAAGCAAACAACACTAAACCCCTAAAAACAAACAACACTAAGCCCCTAACAACAAACAACACTAACACCCGAACAACAAACACCACTAAACCCCAACAAAAACAACCCTAAGCCCCTAACAACAAACAACACTAACCCCCTAACAAGAAACAACCCTAAACCCCTAACAACAAACAACACTAACCCCCTAACAACAAACAACACTAACACCCTAACAACAACCAACCCTAACCCCCTAAGAACAAACAACACTAATGCCCTAAGAAGAAACAACACTAACCCCCAGCAACGAACAATATTAACCCCCTAACAACACAAAACCTAACCTCTTATCAACAAACAACCCTAACCCACTAACAACAAACAACCCTAACACCCTAACAACAAACAACACTAACCCCCTAACAACAAACAACCCTAAACCCCTAACATCAAAGAACACTAACACCCTAACAACAAACAATCCTAGCCCCCTAACAACAAACACTAACCCCCAAACAACAAACAACCCTAACCCCTAAAAACCAAAAACACTAACCCACTAACAACAAACAACCCTAACCCACTAACAACAAACAACCCTAACCCCCTAACAACAAACAACCCTAAACCCCTATCATCAAACAACACTAACCCCCAACCACAATAAACACTAACACCCGAACAACAAAAACCACTATACCCCAACAAGAAACAACCCTAAACCCCTAACAACAAACAACACTAACACCCTAACAACAAAAACCACTAAACCCCAACAAGAAACAACCCTAAACCCCTAACAACAAACACTAACCCCCTAACAATAAACAACACTAAACCCCTAACAAGAAACTACCCTAACCCCGTAACAACAAACAACACTAACACCCTAACAACAAAAACCAATAAACCCCAACAAGAAACAACCCAAAACCCTAACAACAAACAACACTAACCCCCTAACAACAAACAACCCTAACCCCCTAACAACAAACAACACTAACCCCATAACAACAAACAAACTTAAACCCCTAACATCAAAGAACACTAACACCCTAACAACAAACAACCCTAACCCCCTAACAACAAACACTAACCCCCAAACAACAAACAGCCCTAAAACCCTAAAAGCAAACAACACTAAACCCCTAAAAACAAACAACACTAAGCCCCTAACAACAAACAAAACTAACACCCGAACAACAAACACCACTAAACCCCAACAAGAAACAACCCTAAGCCCCTAACAACAAACAACACTAACCCCCTAACAAGAAACAACCCTAAACCCCTAACAACAAACAATCCTAACCCCCGAACAACCAACAACACTAACCCCCTAACCACAATAAAGACTAACACACTAACAACAAAAACCACTAAACCCCAACAAGAAACAACCCTAAACCCCTAACTTCAAAGAACACTAACCCACTAACAACAAACAACCCTAACCCACTAACAAACAACCCTAACAACCTAACAACAAACAACACTAACCCCCTAACAACAAACAACCCTAAACCCCTAACATCAAACAACACTAACCCCCTAACAACAAACAACACTAACACCCTAACAACAAACAACACTAACCCCCTAACAACAAACAACCCTAACCAAACAACAAACAAACCTAACCCACTAACAACAAACAACACTAATACCCTAACAACAAACAACCCTAACCCCTAACAACAAACAACACTAACACCCTAACAACCAACAACACTAACACCCTAACAACAAGAACCACTAAACCCCAACAAGGAACAACCCTAAAACCCTAACAACAAACACTAACCCCCTAACAATAAACAACACTAAACCCCTAACAAGAAACGACCCTAACCCTGTAACAACAAACAACACTAACCCCGTAACAACAAACAACCCTAACCCCCAAACAACAAACAACCCTAACCCCCTAACAACAAACAATCCTAACCCCCGAACAACGAACAACACTTACCCCCTAACCACAATAAACACTAACACCCTAACAACAAAAACCACTATACCCCAA
Source organism: Elephas maximus indicus (assembly GCF_024166365.1). NCBI lineage: Eukaryota > Metazoa > Chordata > Mammalia > Proboscidea > Elephantidae > Elephas > Elephas maximus. The sequence continues at coordinate 415,933 of NW_026060233.1, read as the reverse complement.
CAAGAAACAACCCTAAACCCCTACCAACAAACAACACTAACACCCTAACAACAAAAACCACTAAACCCCAACAAGAAACAACCCTAAAACCCTAACAACAAACAACACTAACCCCCTAACAACAAACAACCCTAACCAAACAACAAACAAACCTAACCCACTAACAACAAACAACACTAACACCCGAACAACAAACAACCCTAACCCCCTAACAACAAACAACACTAACACCCTAACAACAACAACCCTAACCCCCTAACAACAAACAACACTAACCCCATAACAACAAACAACCTTAAACCCCTAACATCAAAGAACACTAACACCCTAAAAACAAACAACCCTAACTCCCTAACAACAAACACTAACCCCCAAACAACAAACAACCCTAAAACCCTAAAAGCAAACAACACTAAACCCCTAAAAACAAACAACACTAAGCCCCTAACAACAAACAACACTAACACCCGAACAACAAACACCACTAAACCCCAACAAGAAACAACCCTAAGCCCCTAACAACAAACAGCACTAACCCCCTAACAAGAAACAACCCTAAACCCCTAACAACAAACAACACTAACCCCCTAACAACAAACAACACTAACACCCTAACAACAACCAACCCTAACCCCCTAAGAACAAACAACACTAATGCCCTAAGAAGAAACAACACTAACCCCCAGCAACGAACAATATTAACCCCCTAACAACACAAAACCTAACCTCTTATCAACAAACAACCCTAACCCACTAACAACAAACAACCCTAACACCCTAACAACAAACAACACTAACCCCCTAACAACAAACAACCCTAAACCCCTAACATCAAAGAACACTAACACCCTAACAACAAACAATCCTAGCCCCCTAACAACAAACACTAACCCCCAAACAACAAACAACCCTAACCCCTAAAAACCAAAAACACTAACCCACTAACAACAAACAACCCTAACCCACTAACAACAAACAACCCTAACCCCGTAACAACAAACAACCCTAAACCCCTAACATCAAACAACACTAACCTCCTAACAACAAAAACCACTAAACCCCAACAAGAAACAAGCCTAAACCCCTAACAACAAACACTAACCCCCTAACAATAAACAACACTAAACCCCTAACAAGAAACTACCCTAACCCCGTAACAACAAACAACACTAACACCCTAACAACAAAAACCAATAAACCCCAACAAGAAACAACCCAAAACCCTAACAACAAACAACACTAACCCCCTAACAACAAACAACACTAACACCCTAACAACAACCAACCCTAACCCCCTAAGAACAAACAACACTAATGCCCTAAGAAGAAACAACACTAACCCCCAGCAACGAACAATATTAACCCCCTAACAACACAAAACCTAACCTCTTATCAACAAACAACCCTAACCCACTAACAACAAACAACCCTAACACCCTAACAACAAACAACACTAACCCCCTAACAACAAACAACCCTAAACCCCTAACATCAAAGAACACTAACACCCTAACAACAAACAATCCTAGCCCCCTAACAACAAACACTAACCCCCAAACAACAAACAACCCTAACCCCTAAAAACCAAAAACACTAACCCACTAACAACAAACAACCCTAACCCACTAACAACAAACAACCCTAACCCCGTAACAACAAACAACCCTAAACCCCTAACATCAAACAACACTAACCTCCTAACAACAAAAACCACTAAACCCCAACAAGAAACAAGCCTAAACCCCTAACAACAAACACTAACCCCCTAACAATAAACAACACTAAACCCCTAACAAGAAACTACCCTAACCCCGTAACAACAAACAACACTAACCCCCTAACAACAAACAACCCTAAACCCCTAACATCAAACAACACTAACCCCCTAACAACAAACAACACTAACACCCTAACAACATACAACCCTAACCCCCTAACAACAAACAGTAACCCCCAAACAACAAACAACCCTAACCTCTAAAAACCAAAAACACTAACGCACTAACAACAAACAACCCTAACAAACTAACAACAAACAACCCTAACACCCTAACAACAAACAACACTAACCCCCTAACAACAAACAACCCTAAACCCCTAACATCAAACAACACTAACCATCTAACAACACAAAACACTAACACCCTAACAACAAACAACACTAAAACCCTAACAACAAAAACCACTAAACCCCAACAAGAAACAACCCTAAACCCCTAACAACAAACACTAACCCCCTAACAACAAACAACACTAAACCCCTAACAAGAAACTACCCTAACCCCGTAACAACAAACAACACTAACCTGGTAACAAAAAACAACCCTAACCCCCAAACAACAAACAACCCTAACCCCCTAACAACAAACAATCCTAACCCCCGAACAACGAACAACACTAACCCCCTAACCACAATAAACACTAACACCCAAACAACAAAAACCACTAAACCCCAACAAGAAACAACCCTAAACCCCTAACAACAAACAACACTAACCCCCTAACAACAAACAACCCTAACCAAACAACAAACAAACCTAAACCACTAACAACAAACAACACTATCACGCGAACAACAAACAACCCTAACCCCCTAACAACAAACAACACTAACACCCTAACAACAAAAACCAATAAACCCCAACAAGAAACAACCCTAAAACCCTAACAACGAACAACACTAACCCCCTAACAACAAACAACCCTAACCAAACAACAAACAAACCTAACCCACTAACAACAAACAACACTAACACCCGAACAACAAACAACCCTAACCCCCTAACAACAAACAACACTAACACCCTAAAAACAAACAACCCTAACCCCCTAACAACAAACAACACTAACCCCATAACAACAAACAACCTTAAACCCCTAACATCAAAGAACACTAACACCCTAACAACAAACAACCCTAACCCCCTAACAACAAACACTAACCCCCAAACAACAAACAACCCTAAAACCCTAAAAGCAAACAACACTAAACCCCTAAAAACAAACAACACTAAGCCCCTAACAACAAACAACACTAACACCCGAACAACAAACACCACTAAACCCCAACAAGAAACAACCCTAAGCCCCTAACAACAAACAACACTAACCCCCTAACAAGAAACAACCCTAAACCCCTAACAACAAACAACACTAACCCCCTAACAACAAACAACACTAACACCCTAACAACAACCAACCCTAACTCCCTAAGAACAAACAACACTAATGTCCTAAGAAGAAACAACACTAACCCCCAGCAACGAACAATACTAACCCCCTAACAACACAAAACCTAACCTCTTATCAACAAACAACCCTAACCCACTAACAACAAACAACCCTAACACCCTAACAACAAACAACACAACCCCCGAACAACAAACAACCCTAAACCCCTAACATCAAAGAACACTAACACCCTAACAACAAACAATCCTAGCCCCCTAACAACAAACACTAACCCCCAAACAACAAACAACCCTAACCCCTAAAAACCAAAAACACTAACCCACTAACAACAAACAACCCTAACCCACTAACAACAAACTACCCTAACCCCCTAACAACAAACAACCCTAAACCCCTATCATCAAACAACCCTAACCCCCTAACCACAATAAACACTAACACCCGAACAACAAAAACCACTATACCCCAACAAGAAACAACCCTAAACCCCTAACAACAAACAACACTAACACCCTAACAACAAAAACCACTAAACCCCAACAAGAAACAACCCTAAAACCCTAACAACAAACAACACTAACCCCCTAACAACAAACAACCCTAACCAAACAACAAACAAACCTAACCCACTAACAACAAACAACACTAACACCCGAACAACAAACAACCCTAACCCCCTAACAACAAACAACACTAACACCCTAACAACAAACAACCCTAACCCCCTAACAACAAACAACCCTAACCCCATAACAACAAACAACCCTAAACCCCTAACATCAAAGAACACTAACACCCTAACAACAAACAACCCTAACCCCCTAACAACAAACACTAACCCCCAAACAACAAACAACCCTAAAACCCTAAAAGCAAACAACACTAAACCCCTAAAAACAAACAACACTAAGCCCCTAACAACAAACAACACTAACACCCGAACAACAAACACCACTAAACCCCAACAAGAAACAACCCTAAGCCCCTAACAACAAACAACACTAACCCCCTAACAAGAAACAACCCTAAACCCCTAACAACAAACAACACTAACCCCCTGACAACAAACAACACTAACACCCTAACAACAACCAACCCTAACCCCCTAAGAACAAACAACACTAACGCCCTAAGGAGAAACAACACTAACCCCCAGCAACGAACAATACTAACCCCCTAACAACACAAAACCTAACCTCCTATCAACAAACAACCCTAACCCACTAACAACAAACAACCCTAACACCCTAACAACAAACAACACTAACCCCCTAACAACAAACAACCCTAAACCCCTAGCATCAAAGAACACTAACACCCTAACAACAAACAACCCTAGCCCCCTAACAACAAACACTAACCCCCAAACAACAAACAACCCTAACCCCTAAAAACCAAAAACACTAACACACTAACAACAAACAACTCTAACCCACTAACAACAAACAACCCTAACCCCCTAACAACAAACAACCCTAAACCCCTAACATCAAACAACACTAACCTCCTAACAACACAAAACACTAACACCCTAACAACAAACAACACTAACACCCTAACAACAAAAACCACTAAACCCCAACAAGAAACAACCCTAAACCCCTAACAACAAACACTAACCCCCTAACAATAAACAACACTAAACCCCTAACAAGAATCTACCCTAACCCCGTAACAACAAACAACACTAACACCCTAACAACAAAAACCACTAAACCCCAACAAGAAACAATCCAAAAACCCTAACAACAAACAACACTAACCCCCTAACAACAAACAACCCTAACCAAACAACAAACACACCTAACCCACTAACAACAAACAACACTAACACCCGAACAACAAACAACCCTAACCCCCTAACAACAAACAACACTAACACCCTAACAACAAACAACCCTAACCCCCTAACAACAAAAAACACTAACCCCATAACAACAAACAACCTTAAACCCCTAACATCAAAGAACACTAACACCCTAACAACAAACAACCCTAACCCCCTAACAACAAACACTAACCCCCAAACAACAAACAACCCTAAAACCCTAAAAGCAAACAACACTAAACCCCTAAAAACAAACAACACTAAGCCCCTAACAACAAACAACACTAACACCCGAACAACAAACACCACTAAACCCCAACAAAAACAACCCTAAGCCCCTAACAACAAACAACACTAACCCCCTAACAAGAAACAACCCGAAACCCCTAACAACAAACAACACTAACCCCCTAACAACAAACAACACTAACACCCTAACAACAACCAACCCTAACCCCCTAAGAATAAACAACACTAATGCCCTAAGAAGAAACAACACTAACCCCCAGCAACGAACAATATTAACCCCCTAACAACACAAAACCTAACCTCTTATCAACAAACAACCCTAACCCACTAACAACAAACAACCCTAACACCCTAACAACAAACAACACTAACCCCCTAACAACAAACAACCCTAAACCCCTAAAATCAAAGAACACTAACACCCTAACAACAAACAATCCTAGCCCCCTAACAACAAACACTAACCCCCAAACAACAAACAACCCTAACCCCTAAAAACCAAAAACACTAACCCACTAACAACAAACAACCCTAACCCACTAACAACAAACAACCCTAACCCCCTAACAACAAACAACCCTAAACCCCTATCATCAAACAACACTAACCCCCTAACCACAATAAACACTAACACCCGAACAACAAAAACCACTATACCCCAACAAGAAACAACCCTAAACCCCTAACAACAAACAACACTAACACCCTAACAACAAAAACCACTAAACCCCAACAAGAAACAACCCTAAACCCCTAACAAAAAACACTAACCCCCTAACAATAAACAACACTAAACCCCTAACAAGAAACTACCCTAACCCCGTAACAACAAACAACACTAACACCCTAACAACAAAAACCAATAAACCCCAACAAGAAACAACCCAAAACCCTAACAACAAACAACACTAACCCCCTAACAACAAACAACCCTAACCAAACAACAAACAAACCTAACCCACTAACAAACAACACTAACACCCGAACAACAAACAACCCTAACCCCCTAACAGCAAACAACACTAACCCCATAACAACAAACAACCTTAAACCCCTAACATCAAAGAACACTAACACCCTAACAACAAACAACCCTAACCCCCTAACAACAAACACTAACCCCCAAACAACAAACAACCCTAAAACCCTAAAAGCAAACAACACTAAACCCCTAAAAACAAACAACACTAAGCCCCTAACAACAAACAACACTAACACCCGAACAACAAACACCACTAAACCCCAACAAGAAACAACCCTAAGCCCCTAACAACAAACAACACTAACCCCCTAACAAGAAACAACCCTAAACCCCTAACAACAAACAATCCTAACCCCCGAACAACCAACAACACTAACCCCCTAACCACAATAAAGACTAACACACTAACAACAAAAACCACTAAACCCCAACAAGAAACAACCCTAAACCCCTAACATCAAAGAACACGAACCCACTAACAACAAACAACCCTAACCCACTAACAAACAACCCTAACAACCTAACAACAAACAACACTAACCCCCTAACAACAAACAACCCTAAACCCCTAACATCAAACAACACTAACCCCCTAACAACAAACAACACTAACACCCTAACAACAAACAACACTAACCCCCTAACAACAAACAACCCTAACCAAACAACAAACCTAACCCATTAACAACAAACAACACTAATACCCTAACAACAAACAACCCTAACCCCTAACAACAAACAACACTCACACCCTAACAACCAACAACACTAACACCCTAACAACAAGAACCACTAAACCCCAACAAGGAACAACCCTAAAACCCTAACAACAAACACTAACCCCCTAACAATAAACAACACTAAACCCCTAACAAGAAACGACCCTAACCCCGTAACAACAAACAACACTAACCCCGTAACAACAAACAACCCTAACCCCCAAACAACAAACAACCCTAAACCCCTAACAACAAACAATCCTAACCCCCGAACAACGAACAACACTAACCCCCTAACCACAATAAACACTAACACCCTAACAACAAAAACCACTATACCCCAACAAGAAACAACCCTAAACCCCTAACAACAAACAACACTAACACCCTAACAAAAAAAACCACTAAACCCCAACAAGAAACAACCCTAAAACCCTAACAACAAACAACACTAACCCCCTAACAACAAACAACCCTAACCAAACAACAAACAAACCTAACCCACTAACAACAAACAACACTAACACCCGAACAACAAACAACCCTAACCCCCTAACAACAAACAACACTAACACCCTAAAAACAAACAACCCTAACCCCCTAACAACAAACAACACTAACCCCATAACAACAAACAACCTTAAACCCCTAACATCAAAGAACACTAACACCCTAACAACAAACAACCCTAACCCCCTAACAACAAACACTAACCCCCAAACAACAAACAACCCTAAAACCCTAAAAGCAAACAACACTAAACCCCTAAAAACAAACAACACTAAGCCCCTAACAACAAACAACACTAACACCCGAACAACAAACACCACTAAACCCCAACAAGAAACAACCCTAAGCCCCTAACAACAAACAACACTAACCCCCTAACAAGAAACAACCCTAAACCCCTAACAACAAACAACACTAACCCCCTAACAACAAACAACACTAACACCCTAACAACAACCAACCCTAACTCCCTAAGAACAAACAACACTAATGTCCTAAGAAGAAACAACACTAACCCCCAGCAACGAACAATACTAACCCCCTAACAACACAAAACCTAACCTCTTATCAACAAACAACCCTAACCCACTAACAACAAACAACCCTAACACCCTAACAACAAACAACACAACCCCCGAACAACAAACAACCCTAAACCCCTAACATCAAAGAACACTAACACCCTAACAACAAACAATCCTAGCCCCCTAACAACAAACACTAACCCCCAAACAACAAACAACCCTAACCCCTAAAAACCAAAAACACTAACCCACTAACAACAAACAACCCTAACCCACTAACAACAAACTACCCTAACCCCCTAACAACAAACAACCCTAAACCCCTATCATCAAACAACCCTAACCCCCTAACCACAATAAACACTAACACCCGAACAACAAAAACCACTATACCCCAACAAGAAACAACCCTAAACCCCTAACAACAAACAACACTAACACCCTAACAAAAAAAACCACTAAACCCCAACAAGAAACAACCCTAAAACCCTAACAACAAACAACACTAACCCCCTAACAACAAACAACCCTAACCAAACAACAAACAAACCTAACCCACTAACAACAAACAACACTAACACCCGAACAACAAACAACCCTAACCCCCTAACAACAAACAACACTAACACCCTAAAAACAAACAACCCTAACCCCCTAACAACAAACAACACTAACCCCATAACAACAAACAACCTTAAACCCCTAACATCAAAGAACACTAACACCCTAACAACAAACAACCCTAACCCCCTAACAACAAACACTAACCCCCAAACAACAAACAACCCTAAAACCCTAAAAGCAAACAACACTAAACCCCTAAAAACAAACAACACTAAGCCCCTAACAACAAACAACACTAACACCCGAACAACAAACACCACTAAACCCCAACAAGAAACAACCCTAAGCCCCTAACAACAAACAACACTAACCCCCTAACAAGAAACAACCCTAAACCCCTAACAACAAACAACACTAACCCCCTAACAACAAACAACACTAACACCCTAACAACAACCAACCCTAACTCCCTAAGAACAAACAACACTAATGTCCTAAGAAGAAACAACACTAACCCCCAGCAACGAACAATACTAACCCCCTAACAACACAAAACCTAACCTCTTATCAACAAACAACCCTAACCCACTAACAACAAACAACCCTAACACCCTAACAACAAACAACACAACCCCCGAACAACAAACAACCCTAAACCCCTAACATCAAAGAACACTAACACCCTAACAACAAACAATCCTAGCCCCCTAACAACAAACACTAACCCCCAAACAACAAACAACCCTAACCCCTAAAAACCAAAAACACTAACCCACTAACAACAAACAACCCTAACCCACTAACAACAAACTACCCTAACCCCCTAACAACAAACAACCCTAAACCCCTATCATCAAACAACCCTAACCCCCTAACCACAATAAACACTAACACCCGAACAACAAAAACCACTATACCCCAACAAGAAACAACCCTAAACCCCTAACAACAAACAACACTAACACCCTAACAACAAAAACCACTAAACCCCAACAAGAAACAACCCTAAAACCCTAACAACAAACAACACTAACCCCCTAACAACAAACAACCCTAACCAAACAACAAACAAACCTAACCCACTAACAACAAACAACACTAACACCCGAACAACAAACAACCCTAACCCCCTAACAACAAACAACACTAACACCCTAACAACAAACAACCCTAACCCCCTAACAACAAACAACCCTAACCCCATAACAACAAACAACCCTAAACCCCTAACATCAAAGAACACTAACACCCTAACAACAAACAACCCTAACCCCCTAACAACAAACACTAACCCCCAAACAACAAACAACCCTAAAACCCTAAAAGCAAACAACACTAAACCCCTAAAAACAAACAACACTAAGCCCCTAACAACAAACAACACTAACACCCGAACAACAAACACCACTAAACCCCAACAAGAAACAACCCTAAGCCCCTAACAACAAACAACACTAACCCCCTAACAAGAAACAACCCTAAACCCCTAACAACAAACAACACTAACCCCCTGACAACAAACAACACTAACACCCTAACAACAACCAACCCTAACCCCCTAAGAACAAACAACACTAACGCCCTAAGGAGAAACAACACTAACCCCCAGCAACGAACAATACTAACCCCCTAACAACACAAAACCTAACCTCCTATCAACAAACAACCCTAACCCACTAACAACAAACAACCCTAACACCCTAACAACAAACAACACTAACCCCCTAACAACAAACAACCCTAAACCCCTAGCATCAAAGAACACTAACACCCTAACAACAAACAACCCTAGCCCCCTAACAACAAACACTAACCCCCAAACAACAAACAACCCTAACCCCTAAAAACCAAAAACACTAACACACTAACAACAAACAACTCTAACCCACTAACAACAAACAACCCTAACCCCCTAACAACAAACAACCCTAAACCCCTAACATCAAACAACACTAACCTCCTAACAACACAAAACACTAACACCCTAACAACAAACAACACTAACACCCTAACAACAAAAACCACTAAACCCCAACAAGAAACAACCCTAAACCCCTAACAACAAACACTAACCCCCTAACAATAAACAACACTAAACCCCTAACAAGAATCTACCCTAACCCCGTAACAACAAACAACACTAACACCCTAACAACAAAATCCACTAAACCCCAACAAGAAACAATCCAAAAACCCTAACAACAAACAACACTAACCCCCTAACAACAAACAACCCTAACCAAACAACAAACACACCTAACCCACTAACAACAAACAACACTAACACCCGAACAACAAACAACCCTAACCCCCTAACAACAAACAACACTAACACCCTAACAACAAACAACCCTAACCCCCTAACAACAAAAAACACTAACCCCATAACAACAAACAACCTTAAACCCCTAACATCAAAGAACACTAACACCCTAACAACAAACAACCCTAACCCCCTAACAACAAACACTAACCCCCAAACAACAAACAACCCTAAAACCCTAAAAGCAAACAACACTAAACCCCTAAAAACAAACAACACTAAGCCCCTAACAACAAACAACACTAACACCCGAACAACAAACACCACTAAACCCCAACAAAAACAACCCTAAGCCCCTAACAACAAACAACACTAACCCCCTAACAAGAAACAACCCGAAACCCCTAACAACAAACAACACTAACCCCCTAACAACAAACAACACTAACACCCTAACAACAACCAACCCTAACCCCCTAAGAATAAACAACACTAATGCCCTAAGAAGAAACAACACTAACCCCCAGCAACGAACAATATTAACCCCCTAACAACACAAAACCTAACCTCTTATCAACAAACAACCCTAACCCACTAACAACAAACAACCCTAACACCCTAACAACAAACAACACTAACCCCCTAACAACAAACAACCCTAAACCCCTAAAATCAAAGAACACTAACACCCTAACAACAAACAATCCTAGCCCCCTAACAACAAACACTAACCCCCAAACAACAAACAACCCTAACCCCTAAAAACCAAAAACACTAACCCACTAACAACAAACAACCCTAACCCACTAACAACAAACAACCCTAACCCCCTAACAACAAACAACCCTAAACCCCTATCATCAAACAACACTAACCCCCTAACCACAATAAACACTAACACCCGAACAACAAAAACCACTATACCCCAACAAGAAACAACCCTAAACCCCTAACAACAAACAACACTAACACCCTAACAACAAAAACCACTAAACCCCAACAAGAAACAACCCTAAACCCCTAAAAAAAACACTAACCCCCTAACAATAAACAACACTAAACCCCTAACAAGAAACTACCCTAACCCCGTAACAACAAACAACACTAACACCCTAACAACAAAAACCAATAAACCCCAACAAGAAACAACCCAAAACCCTAACAACAAACAACACTAACCCCCTAACAACAAACAACCCTAACCAAACAACAAACAAACCTAACCCACTAACAAACAACACTAACACCCGAACAACAAACAACCCTAACCCCCTAAGAGCAAACAACACTAACCCCATAACAACAAACAACCTTAAACCCCTAACATCAAAGAACACTAACACCCTAACAACAAACAACCCTAACCCCCTAACAACAAACACTAACCCCCAAACAACAAACAACCCTAAAACCCTAAAAGCAAACAACACTAAACCCCTAAAAACAAACAACACTAAGCCCCTAACAACAAACAACACTAACACCCGAACAACAAACACCACTAAACCCCAACAAGAAACAACCCTAAGCCCCTAACAACAAACAACACTAACCCCCTAACAAGAAACAACCCCAAACCCCTAACAACAAACAATCCTAACCCCCGAACAACCAACAACACTAACCCCCTAACCACAATAAAGACTAACACACTAACAACAAAAACCACTAAACCCCAACAAGAAACAACCCTAAACCCCTAACATCAAAGAACACGAACCCACTAACAACAAACAACCCTAACCCACTAACAAACAACCCTAACAACCTAACAACAAACAACACTAACCCCCTAACAACAAACAACCCTAAACCCCTAGCATCAAAGAACACTAACACCCTAACAACAAACAACCCTAGCCCCCTAACAACAAACACTAACCCCCAAACAACAAACAACCCTAACCCCTAAAAACCAAAAACACTAACACACTAACAACAAACAACTCTAACCCACTAACAACAAACAACCCTAACCCCCTAACAACAAACAACCCTAAACCCCTAACATCAAACAACACTAACCTCCTAACAACACAAAACACTAACACCCTAACAACAAACAACACTAACACCCTAACAACAAAAACCACTAAACCCCAACAAGAAACAACCCTAAACCCCTAACAACAAACACTAACCCCCTAACAATAAACAACACTAAACCCCTAACAAGAATCTACCCTAACCCCGTAACAACAAACAACACTAACACCCTAACAACAAAAACCACTAAACCCCAACAAGAAACAATCCAAAAACCCTAACAACAAACAACACTAACCCCCTAACAACAAACAACCCTAACCAAACAACAAACACACCTAACCCACTAACAACAAACAACACTAACACCCGAACAACAAACAACCCTAACCCCCTAACAACAAACAACACTAACACCCTAACAACAAACAACCCTAACCCCCTAACAACAAAAAACACTAACCCCATAACAACAAACAACCTTAAACCCCTAACATCAAAGAACACTAACACCCTAACAACAAACAACCCTAGCCCCCTAACAACAAACACTAACCCCCTAACAACAAACAACCCTAAACCCCTAACATCAAACAACACTAACCCCCTAACAACAAACAACACTAACACCCTAACAACAAACAACACTAACCCCCTAACAACAAACAACCCTAACCAAACAACAAACCTAACCCATTAACAACAAACAACACTAATACCCTAACAACAAACAACCCTAACCCCTAACAACAAACAACACTCACACCCTAACAACCAACAACACTAACACCCTAACAACAAGAACCACTAAACCCCAACAAGGAACAACCCTAAAACCCTAACAACAAACACTAACCCCCTAACAATAAACAACACTAAACCCCTAACAAGAAACGACCCTAACCCCGTAACAACAAACAACACTAACCTGGTAACAAAAAACAACCCTAACCCCCAAACAACAAACAACCCTAACCCCCTAACAACAAACAATCCTAACCCCCGAACAACGAACAACACTAACCCCCTAACCACAATAAACACTAACACCCTAACGACAAAAACCACTATACCCCAACAAGAAACAACCCTAAACCCCTAACAACAAACAACACTAACACCCTAACAACAAAAACCACTAAACCCCAACAAGAAACAACCCTAAAACCCTAACAACAAACAACACTAACCCCCTAACAACAAACAACCCTAACCAAACAACAAACAAACCTAACCCACTAACAACAAACAACACTAACACCCGAACAACAAACAACCCTAACCCCCTAACAACAAACAACACTAACACCCTAACAACAACAACCCTAACCCCCTAACAACAAACAACACTAACCCCATAACAACAAACAACCCTAAACCCCTAACATCAAAGAACACTAACACCCTAAAAACAAACAACCCTAACTCCCTAACAACAAACACTAACCCCCAAACAACAAACAACCCTAAAACCCTAAAAGCAAACAACACTAAACCCCTAAAAACAAACAACACTAAGCCCCTAACAACAAACAACACTAACACCCGAACAACAAACACCACTAAACCCCAACAAGAAACAACCCTAAGCCCCTAACAACAAACAACACTAACCCCCTAACAAGAAACAACCCTAAACCCCTAACAACAAACAACACTAACCCCCTGACAACAAACAACACTAACACCCTAACAACAACCAACCCTAACCCACTAAGAACAAACAACACTAATGTCCTAAGAAGAAACAACACTAACCCCCAGCAACGAACAATACTAACCCCCTAACAACACAAAACCTAACCTCTTATCAACAAACAACCCTAACCCACTAACAACAAACAACCCTAACACCCTAACAACAAACAACACTAACCCCCTAACAACAAACAACCCTAAACCCCTAACATCAAAGAACACTAACACCCTAACAACAAACAATCCTAGCCCCCTAACAACAAACACTAACCCCCAAACAACAAACAACCCTAACCCCTAAAAACCAAAAACACTAACCCACTAACAACAAATAACCCTAACCCACTAACAACAAACTACCCTAACCCCCTAACAACAAACAACCCTAAACCCCTATCATCAAACAACCCTAACCCCCTAACCACAATAAACACTAACACCCGAACAACAAAAACCACTATACCCCAACAAGAAACAACCCTAAACCCCTAACAACAAACAACACTAACCCCCTAACAACAAAAACCACTAAACCCCAACAAGAAACAACCCTAAAACCCTAACAACAAACAACACTAACCCCCTAACAACAAACAACCCTAACCAAACAACAAACAAACCTAACCCACTAACAACAAACAACACTAACGCCCGAACAACAAACAACCCTAACCCCCTAACAACAAACAACACTAACACCCTAACAACAAACAACCCTAACCCCCTAACAACAAACAACCCTAACCCCCTAACAACAAACACTAACCCCCAAACAACAAACAACCCTAAAACCCTAAAAGCAAACAACACTAAACCCCTAAAAACAAACAACACTAAGCCCCTAACAACAAACAACACTAACACCCGAACAACAAACACCACTAAACCCCAACAAGAAACAACCCTAAGCCCCTAACAACAAACAACACTAACCCCCTAACAAGAAACAACCCCAAACCCCTAACAACAAACAATCCTAACCCCCGAACAACCAACAACACTAACCCCCTAACCACAATAAAGACTAACACACTAACAACAAAAACCACTAAACCCCAACAAGAAACAACCCTAAACCCCTAACATCAAAGAACACGAACCCACTAACAACAAACAACCCTAACCCACTAACAAACAACCCTAACAACCTAACAACAAACAACACTAACCCCCTAACAACAACCCTAAACCCCTAGCATCAAAGAACACTAACACCCTAACAACAAACAACCCTAGCCCCCTAACAACAAACACTAACCCCCAAACAACAAACAACCCTAACCCCTAAAAACCAAAAACACTAACACACTAACAACAAACAACTCTAACCCACTAACAACAAACAACCCTAACCCCCTAACAACAAACAACCCTAAACCCCTAACATCAAACAACACTAACCTCCTAACAACACAAAACACTAACACCCTAACAACAAACAACACTAACACCCTAACAACAAAAACCACTAAACCCCAACAAGAAACAACCCTAAACCCCTAACAACAAACACTAACCCCCTAACAATAAACAACACTAAACCCCTAACAAGAATCTACCCTAACCCCGTAACAACAAACAACACTAACACCCTAACAACAAAAACCACTAAACCCCAACAAGAAACAATCCAAAAACCCTAACAACAAACAACACTAACCCCCTAACAACAAACAACCCTAACCAAACAACAAACACACCTAACCCACTAACAACAAACAACACTAACACCCGAACAACAAACAACCCTAACCCCCTAACAACAAACAACACTAACACCCTAACAACAAACAACCCTAACCCCCTAACAACAAAAAACACTAACCCCATAACAACAAACAACCTTAAACCCCTAACATCAAAGAACACTAACACCCTAACAACAAACAACCCTAGCCCCCTAACAACAAACACTAACCCCCTAACAACAAACAACCCTAAACCCCTAACATCAAACAACACTAACCCCCTAACAACAAACAACACTAACACCCTAACAACAAACAACACTAACCCCCTAACAACAAACAACCCTAACCAAACAACAAACCTAACCCATTAACAACAAACAACACTAATACCCTAACAACAAACAACCCTAACCCCTAACAACAAACAACACTCACACCCTAACAACCAACAACACTAACACCCTAACAACAAGAACCACTAAACCCCAACAAGGAACAACCCTAAAACCCTAACAACAAACACTAACCCCCTAACAATAAACAACACTAAACCCCTAACAAGAAACGACCCTAACCCCGTAACAACAAACAACACTAACCTGGTAACAAAAAACAACCCTAACCCCCAAACAACAAACAACCCTAACCCCCTAACAACAAACAATCCTAACCCCCGAACAACGAACAACACTAACCCCCTAACCACAATAAACACTAACACCCTAACGACAAAAACCACTATACCCCAACAAGAAACAACCCTAAACCCCTAACAACAAACAACACTAACACCCTAACAACAAAAACCACTAAACCCCAACAAGAAACAACCCTAAAACCCTAACAACAAACAACACTAACCCCCTAACAACAAACAACCCTAACCAAACAACAAACAAACCTAACCCACTAACAACAAACAACACTAACACCCGAACAACAAACAACCCTAACCCCCTAACAACAAACAACACTAACACCCTAACAACAACAACCCTAACCCCCTAACAACAAACAACACTAACCCCATAACAACAAACAACCCTAAACCCCTAACATCAAAGAACACTAACACCCTAAAAACAAACAACCCTAACTCCCTAACAACAAACACTAACCCCCAAACAACAAACAACCCTAAAACCCTAAAAGCAAACAACACTAAACCCCTAAAAACAAACAACACTAAGCCCCTAACAACAAACAACACTAACACCCGAACAACAAACACCACTAAACCCCAACAAGAAACAACCCTAAGCCCCTAACAACAAACAACACTAACCCCCTAACAAGAAACAACCCTAAACCCCTAACAACAAACAACACTAACCCCCTGACAACAAACAACACTAACACCCTAACAACAACCAACCCTAACCCACTAAGAACAAACAACACTAATGTCCTAAGAAGAAACAACACTAACCCCCAGCAACGAACAATACTAACCCCCTAACAACACAAAACCTAACCTCTTATCAACAAACAACCCTAACCCACTAACAACAAACAACCCTAACACCCTAACAACAAACAACACTAACCCCCTAACAACAAACAACCCTAAACCCCTAACATCAAAGAACACTAACACCCTAACAACAAACAATCCTAGCCCCCTAACAACAAACACTAACCCCCAAACAACAAACAACCCTAACCCCTAAAAACCAAAAACACTAACCCACTAACAACAAATAACCCTAACCCACTAACAACAAACTACCCTAACCCCCTAACAACAAACAACCCTAAACCCCTATCATCAAACAACCCTAACCCCCTAACCACAATAAACACTAACACCCGAACAACAAAAACCACTATACCCCAACAAGAAACAACCCTAAACCCCTAACAACAAACAACACTAACCCCCTAACAACAAAAACCACTAAACCCCAACAAGAAACAACCCTAAAACCCTAACAACAAACAACACTAACCCCCTAACAACAAACAACCCTAACCAAACAACAAACAAACCTAACCCACTAACAACAAACAACACTAACGCCCGAACAACAAACAACCCTAACCCCCTAACAACAAACAACACTAACACCCTAACAACAAACAACCCTAACCCCCTAACAACAAACAACCCTAACCCCATAACAACAAACAACCCTAAACCCCTATCATCAAACAACACTAACCTCCTAACAACACAAAACACTAACACCCTAACAACAAACAACACTAACACCCTAACAACAAAAACCACTAAACCCCAACAAGAAACAACCCTAAACCCCTAACAACAAACACTAACCCCCTAACAATAAACAACACTAAACCCCTAACAAGAAACTACCCTAACCCCGTAACAACAAACAACACTAACCCCGTAACAACAAACAACCCTAACACCCAAACAACAAACAACCCTAACCCCCTAACAACAAACAATCCTAACCCCTGAACAACCAACAACACTAACCCCCTAACCACAGTATACACTAACAGCCTAACAACAAAAACCACTAAACCCCTACAAGAATCAACCCTAAACCCCTAACAACAAACAACACTAACCCCCTAACAACCAACAACCCTAACCAAACAACAAACAAACCTAACCCACTAACAACAAACAACACTAACACCCTAACAACAAACAACCCTAACCCCTAACAACAAACAACACTAACACCCTAACAACAAACAACCCTAACCCCCTAACAACAAACAACACTAACCCCCTAACAACAAACAACCCTAAATCCCTAACATCAAACAACACTAACCCCCTAACAACACAAAACACTAACACCCTAACAACAAACACTAACCCCCAAACAACAAACAACCCTAACCCCTAAAAACCAAAAACACTAAACCACTAACAACAAACAACCCTATCCCACTAACAACAAACAACCCTAACACCCTAACAACAAACAACACTAACACCCTAACAACAAAAACCACTAAACCGCAACAAGAAACAACCCTAAAACCCTAACAACAAACAACCCTAACCCCCTAACAACAAACAACACTAACACCCTAACCAGAAACAACCCTAACCCCCTAACAACAAACAACACTAACCCCCTAACAACAAACAACCCTAAACCCCTAACATCAAAGAACACTAACACCCTAACAACAAACAACCCTAACCCACTAACAACAAACACTAACCCCCAAACAACAAACAACCGTAACCCCTAAAAACCAAAAACACTAAACCACTAACAACAAACAACCCTAGCCCACTAACAACAAACAACCCTAACACCCTAACAACAAACAACACTAACCCCCTAACAACAAACAACCCTAAACCCCTAACATCAAACAACACTAACCCCCTAACAACACAAAACACTAACACCCTAACAACAAACAACACTAACACCCTAACAACAAAAACCACTAAACCCCAACAAGAAACAACCCTAAACCCCTAACAACAAACACTAACCCCATAACAACAAACAACACTAAACCCCTAGCAAGAAACTAACCTAACCCCGTAACAACAAACAACACTAACCCCGTAACAACAAAGAACCCTAACCCCCAAACAACAAACAACCCTAACCCCCTAACAACAAATAATCCTAACCCCCGAACAACCAACAACACTAACCCCCTAACCACAATAAAGACTAACACCCTAACAACAAAAACCACTAAACCCCAACAAGAAACAACCCTACACCCCTAACAACAAACAACAGTAACGCCCTAACAACAAACAACCCTAACCCCTAACAACAAACAACACTAACACGCTAACAAACAACCCTAACCCCCTAACAACAAACAACACTAACACCCTAACAACAAACAACCCTAAACCTCTAACATCAAAGAACACTAACCCACTAACAACAAACAACCCTAACCCACTAACAATCAACCCTAACACCCTAACAACAAACAACACTAACCCCCTAACAACAAACAACCCTAAACCCCTAACATCAAACAACACTAACCCCCTAACAACAAACAACACTAACACCCTAACAACAAACAACACTAACCCCCTAACAACAAACAACCCTAACCAAACAACAAACAAACCTAACCCACTAACAACAAACAACACTAACACCCTAACAACAAACAACCCTAACCCCTAACAACAAACAACACTAACACCCTAACAACAAACAACACTAACACCCTAACAACAAGAACCACTAAACCCCAACAAGGAACAACCCTAAAACCCTAACAACAAACACTAACCCCCTAACAATAAACAACACAAAACCCCTAACAAGAAACTACCCTAACCCCGTAACAACAAACAACACTAACCCCGTAACAACAAACAGCCCTAACCCCCAAACAACAAACAACCCTAACCCCCTAACAACAAACAATCCTAACCCCCGAACAACCAACAACACTAACCCCCTAACCACAGTATACACTAACAGCCTAACAACAAAAACCACTAAACCCCTACAAGAAACAACCCTAAACCCCTAACAACAAACAACACTAACCCCCTAACAACAAACAACCCTAACCAAACAACAAAAAAACCTAACCGACTAACAACAAACAACACTAACAACCTAACAACAAACAACCCTAACCCCCTAACAACAAACAACAGTAACACCCTAACCAGAAACAACCCTAACACCCTAACAACAAACAACACTAACCCCCAACAACAAACAACCCTAAACCCCTAATATCAAACAACACTAACACCCTAACAACAAACAACACAAATCCCCTAACAACAAACACTAACCCCCAAACAACCCGAACCCCTAAAAACCAAAAACACTAACCCACTCACAACAAACAACCCTAAACCACTAAAAACAAACAACCCTAACACCCTAACAAGAAACAACACTAAAACTCTAACAGCAAACAACCCTAAACCCCTAACATCAAACAACACTAACCCCCTAACAACACAAAACACTAACACCCTAACAACAAACAACACTAACACCCTAACAACAAAAACCACTAAACCCCAACAAGAAACAACCCTAAACCCCTAACAACAAACACTAACCCCCTAACAACAAACAACACTAAACCCCTAACAAGAAACTACCCTAACCCCGTAACAACAAACAACACTAACCCGGTAACAACAAACAACTCTAACCCCCAAACAACAAACAACCCTAACCCCCTAAAAACAAACAATCCTAACCCCCGAACAACGAACAACACTAACCCCCTAACCACAATAAACACTAACACCCGTACAACAAAAACCACTATACCCCAACAAGAAACAACCCTAAACCCCTAACAACAAACAACACTAACACCCTAACAACAAAAACCACTAAACCCCACCAAGAAACAACCCTAAAACCCTAACAACAAACAACACTAACCCCCTAACAACAAACAACCCTAAACAAACAACAAACAAACCTAACCCACTAACAACAAACAACACTAACACCCGAACAAGAAACAACCCTAACCCCCTAACAACAAACAACACTAACACCCTAACAACAAACAACCCTAACCCCCTAACAACAAACAACACTAACCCCATAACAACAAACAACCCTAAACCCCTAACATCAAAGAACACTAACACCCTAACAACAAACAACCCTAACCCCCTAACAACAAACAACACTAACCCCATAACAACAAACAACCCTAAACCCCTAACATCAAAGAACACTAACACCCTAACAACAAACAACCCTAACCCCCTAACAACAAACACTAACCCCCAAACAACAAACAACCCTAAAACCCTAAAAGCAAACAACACTAAACCCCTAAAAACAAACAACACTAAGCCCCTAACAACAAACAACACTAACACCCAAACAACAAACACCACTAAACCCCAACAAGAAACAACCCTAAGCCCCTAACAACAAACAACACTAACCCCCTAACAAGAAACAACCCTAAACTACTAACAACAAACAACACTAACCCCCTAACAACAAACAACACTAACACCCTAACAACAACCAACCCTAACCCCCTAAGAACAAACAACACTAACGCCCTAAGAAGAAACAAAACTAACCCCCAGCAACGAACAATACTAACCCCCTAAGAACACAAAACCTAACCTCTTATCAACAAACAACCCTAACCCACTAACAACAAACAATCCTAACACCCTAACAACAAACAACACTAACCCCCAAACAACAAACAACCCTAACCCCGTAACAAAAAACAACCCTAAACCCCTAACATCAAACAACACTAACCTCCTAACAACACAAAACACTAACACCCTAACAACAAACAACACTAACACCCTAACAACAAAAACCACTAAACCCCAACAAGAAACAACCCTAAACCCCTAACAACAAACACTAACCCCCTAACAATAAACAACACTAAACCCCTAATAAGAAACTACCCTAACCCCGTAACAACAAACAACACTATCCCCGTAACAACAAACAACCCTAACCCCCAAACAACAAACAACCCTAACCCCCTAACAACAAACAATCCTAACCCCTGAACAACCAACAACACTAACCCCCTAACCACAGTATACACTAACACCCTAACAACAAAAACCACTAAACCCCTACAAGAAACAACCATAAACCCCTAACAACAAACAACACTAACCCCCTAACAACAAACAACCCTAACCAAACAACAAAAAACCCTAACCCACTAACAACAAACAACACTAACACCCTAACAACAAACAACCCTAACCCCCTAACAACAAACAACACTAACACCCTAACCAGAAACAACCCTAACCCCCTAACAACAAACAACACTAACCCCCAACAACAAACAACCCTAAACCCCTAATATCAAACAACACTAACACCCTAACAACAAACAACACAAATCCCCTAACAACAAACACTAACCCCCAAACAACCCTAACCCCTAAAAACCAAAAACACTAACCCACTAACAACAAACAACCCTAAACCACTAAAAACAAACAACCCTAACACCCTAACAAGAAACAACACTAAAACTCTAACAACAAACAACCCTAAAACCCTAACATCAAACAACACTAACCCCCTAAAAACACAAAACACTAACACCCTAACAACAAACAACACTAACACGGTAACAACAAAAACCACTAAACCCCAACAAGAAACAACCCTAAACCCCTAACAACAAACACTAACCCCCTAACAACAAACAACACTAAACCCCTAACAAGAAACTACCCTAACCCCGTAACAACAAACAACACTAACCCGGTAACAACAAACAACTCTAACCCCCAAACAACAAACAACCCTAACCCCCTAAAAACAAACACTCCTAACCCCCGAACAACGAACAACACTAACCCCCTAACCACAATAAACACTAACACCCGAACAACAAAAACCACTATACCCCAACAAGAAACAACCCTAAACCCCTAACAACAAACAACACTAACACCCTAACAACAAAAACCACTAAACCCCAACAAGAAACAACCCTAAAACCCTAACAACAAACAACCCTAACCCCCTAACAACAAATAACACTAACACCCCAACCAGAAACAACCCTAACCCCCTAACAACAAACAACACTAACCCCCTAACAACAAACAACCCTAAACCCCTAACATCAAAGAACACTAACACCCTAAAAACAAACAACCCTAACCCCCTAACAACAAACAACACTAACACCCTAACAACAAACAACCCTAACCCCCTAACAACAAACAACACTAACCCCCTAACAACAAACAACCCTAAACCCCTAACATCAAAGAACACTAACACCCTAACAACAAACAACCCTAACCCCCTAACAACAAACACTAACCCCCAAACAACAAACAACCGTAACCAATAAAAACCAAAAACACTAACCCACTAACAACAAACAACCCTAACAAACTAACAACAAACAACCCTAACACCCTAACAACAAACAACACTAACCCCCTAACAACAAACAACCCTAAACCCCTAACATCGAACAACACTAACCCTCTAACAACACAAAACACTAACACCCTAACAACAAACAACACTAAAACCCTAACAACAAAAACCACTAAACCCCAACAAGAAACAACCCTAAACCCCTAACAACAAACACTAACCCCCTAACAACAAACAACACTAAACCCCTAACAAGAAACTACCCTAACCCCGTAACAACAAACAACACTAACCTGGTAACAAGAAACAACCCTAACCCCCAAACAACAAACAACCCTAACCCCCTAACAACAAACAATCCTAACCCCCGAACAACGAACAACACTAACCCCCTAACCACAATAAACACTAACACCCGAACAACAAAAACCACTAAACCCCAACAAGAAACAACCCTAAACCCCTAACAACAAACAACACTAACCCCCTAACAACAAACAACCCTAACCAAACAACAAACAAACCTAAACCACTAACAACAAACAACACTATCACGCGAACAACAAACAACCCTAACCCCCTAACAACAAACAACACTAACACCCTAACAACAAAAACCAATAAACCCCAACAAGAAAGAACCCTAAAACCCTAACAACAAACAACACTAACCCCCTAACAACAAACAACCCTAACCAAACAACAAACAAACCTAACCCACTAACAACAAACAACACTAACACCCGAACAACAAACAACCCTAACCCCCTAACAACAAACAACACTAACACCCTAACAACAAACAACCCTAACCCCCTAACAACAAACAACACTAACCCCATAACAACAAACAACCTTAAACCCCTAACATCAAAGAAAACTAACACCCTAACAACAAACAACCCTAACCCCCTAACAACAAACACTAACCCCCAAACAACAAACAACCCTAAAACCCTAAAAGCAAACAACACTAAACCCCTAAAAACAAAGAACACTAAGCCCCTAACAACAAACAACACTAACACCCGAACAACAAACACCACTAAACCCCAACAAGAAACAACCCTAAGCCCCTAACAACAAACAACACTAACCCGCAAACAAGAAACAACCCTAAACCCCTAACAACAAACAACACTAACCCCCTAACAACAAACAACACTAACACCCTAACAACAACCAACCCTAACCCCCTAAGAACAAACAACACTAATGCCCTAAGATGAAACAACACTAACCCCCAGCAACGAACAATACTAACCCCCTAACAACACAAAACCTAACCTCTTATCAACAAACAACCCTAACCCACTAACAACAAACAACCCTAACACCCTAACAACAAACAACACTAACCCCCTAACAACAAACAACCCTAAACCCCTAACATCAAAGAACACTAACACCCTAACAACAAACAATCCTAGCCCCCTAACAACAAACACTAACCCCCAAACAACAAACAACCCTAACCCCTAAAAACCAAAAACACTAACCCACTAACAACAAACAACCCTAACCCACTAACAACAAACAACGCTAACCCCCTAACAACAAACAACCCTAAACCCCTATCATCAAACAACACTAACCCCCTAACCACAATAAACACTAACACCCGAACAACAAAAACCACTATACCCCAACAAGAAACAACCCTAAACCCCTAACAACAAACAACACTAACACCCTAACAACAAAAACCACTAAACCCCAACAAGAAACAACCCTAAAACCCTAACAACAAACAACACTAACCCCCTAACAACAAACAACCCTAACCAAACAACAAACAAACCTAACCCACTAACACCAAACAACACTAACACCCGAACAACAAACAACCCTAACCCCCTAACAACAAACAACATTAACACCCTAACAACAAACAACCCTAACCCCCTAACAACAAACAACACTAACCCCATAACAACAAACAACCCTAAACCCCTAACATCAAAGAACACTAACACCCTAACAACAAACAACCCTAACCCCCTAACAACAAACACTAACCCCCAAACAACAAACAACCCTAAAACCCTAAAAGCAAACAACACTAAGCCCCTAACAACAAACAACACTAACACCCGAACAACAAACACCACTAAACCCCAACAAGAAACAACCCTAAGCCCCTAACAACAAACAACACTAACCCCCTAACAAGAAACAACCCTAAACTACTAACAACAAACAACACTAACCCCCTAACAACAAACAACACTAACACCCTAACAACAACCAACCCTAACCCCCTAAGAACAAACAACACTAACGCCCTAAGAAGAAACAACACTAACCCCCAGCAACGAACAATACTAACCCCCTAACAACACAAAACCTAACCTCTTATCAACAAACAACCCTAACCCACTAAAAACAAACAACCCTAACACCCTAACAACAAACAACACTAACCCCCTAACAACAAACAACCCTAAACCCCTAACATCAAAGAACACTAACACCCTAACAACAAACAACCCTAGCCCCCTAACAACAAACACTAACCCCCAAACAACAAACAACCCTAACCCCGAAAAACCAAAAACACTAACCCACTAACAACAAACAACCCTAACCCACTAACAACAAACAACCCTAACCCCCTAACAACAAACAACCCTAAACCCCTAACATCAAACAACACTAACCTCCTAACAACACAAAACACTAACACCCTAACAACAAACAACACTAACACCCTAACAACAAAAACCACTAAACCCCAACAAGAAACAACCCTAAACCCCTAAGAACAAACAACACTAACCCCTAAAAACAAACAACCCTAACCAAACAACAAAAAACCCTAACCCACTAACAACAAACAACACTAACACCCTAACAACAAACAACCCTAACCACCTAGCAACAAACAACACTAACACCTTAACCAGAAACAACCCTAACCCCCTAACAACAAACAACACTAACCCCCAACAACAAACAACCCTAAACCCCTAACATCAAACAACACTAACACCCTAACAGCAAACAACACAAATCCCCTAACAACAAACACTAACCCCCAAACAACAAACAACCCTAACCCCTAAAAACCAAAAACACTAACCCACTAACAACAAACAACCCTAAACCACTAAAAACAAACAACCCTAACACCCTATCAAGAAACAACACTAAAACTCTAACAACAAACAACCCTAAACCCCTAACATCAAACAACACTAACCCCCTAACAACACAAAACACTAACACCCTAACAACAAACAACACTAACACCCTAACAACAAAAACCACTAAACCCCATCAAGAAACAACCCTAAACCCCTAACAACAAACACTAACCCCCTAACAACAAACAACACTAAACCCCTAACAAAAAACTACCCTAACCCCGTAACAACAAACAACACTAACACCCGAACAACAAACAACCCTAACCCCCTAACAACAAACAACACTAACACCCTAAAAACAAACAATCCTAACCCCCGAACAACGAACAACACTAACCCCCTAACCACAATAAACACTAACACCCGAACAACAAAAACCACTATACCCCAACAAGAAACAACCCTAAACCCCTAACAACAAACAACACTAACACCCTAACAACAAAAACCACTAAACCCCAACAAGAAACAACCCTAAAACCCTAGCAACAAACAACACTAACCCCCTAACAACAAACAACCCTAACCAAACAACAAACAAACCTAACCCACTAACAACAAACAACACTAACACCCGAACAACAAACAACCCTAACCCCCTAACAACAAACAACACTAACACCCTAACAACAACAACCCTAACCCCCTAACAACAAACAACACTAACCCCATAACAACAAACAACCCTAAACCCCTAACATCAAAGAACACTAACACCCTAAAAACAAACAACCCTAACTCCCTAACAACAAACACTAACCCCCAAACAACAAAGAACCCTAAAACCCTAAAAGCAAACAACACTAAACCCCTAAAAACAAACAACACTAAGCCCCTAACAACAAACAACACTAACACCCGAACAACAAACACCACTAAACCCCAACAAGAAACAACCCTAAGCCCCTAACAACAAACAACACTAACCCCCTAACAAGAAACAACCCTAAACCCCTAACAACAAACACTAACCCCCTAACAACAAACAACACTAAGACCCTAACAACAACCAACCCTAACCCCCTAAGAACAAACAACACTAACGCCCTAAGAAGAAACAACACTAACCCCCAGCAACGAACAATACTAACCCCCTAAGAACACAAAACCTAACCTCTTATCAACAAACAACCCTAACCCACTAACAACAAACAACCCTAACACCCTAACAACAAACAACACTAACCCCCTAACAACAAACAACCCTAAACCCCTAACATCAAAGAACACTAACACCCTAACAACAAACAACCCTAGCCCCCTAACAACAAACACTAACCCCCAAACAACAAACAACCCTAACCCCTAAAAACCAAAAACACTAACCCACGAACAACAAACAACCCTAACCCACTAACAGAAAACAACCCTAACCCCGTAACAACAAACAACCCTAAACCCCTAACATCAAACAACACTAACCTCCTAACAACACAAAACACTAACACCCTAACAACAAACAACACTAACACCCTAACAACAAAAACCACTAATCCCCAACAAGAAACAA
The DNA here is from genome assembly GCF_024166365.1 of Elephas maximus indicus. Lineage (NCBI taxonomy): Eukaryota > Metazoa > Chordata > Mammalia > Proboscidea > Elephantidae > Elephas > Elephas maximus. The sequence continues at coordinate 387,254 of NW_026060233.1, read as the reverse complement.
CCCTAAACCCCTAACAACAAACACTAACCCCCTAACAATAAACAACACTACACCCCTAACAAGAAACTACCCTAACCCCGTAACAACAAACAACACTAACCCCGTAACAACAAACAACCCTAACCCCCAAACAACAAACAACCCTAACCCCCTAACAACAAACAATCCTAACCCCCGAACAACCAACAACACTAACCCCCTAACCACAGTATACACTAACACCCTAACAACAAAAACCACTAAACCCCTACAAGAAACAACCCTAAACCCCTAACAACAAACAACACTAACCCCCTAACAACAAACAACCCTAACCAAACAACAAAAAACCCTAACCCACTAACAACAAACAACACTAACACCCTAACAACAAACAACCCTAACCACCTAACAACAAACAACACTAACACCTTAACCAGAAACAACCCTAACCCCCTAACAACAAACAACACTAACCCCCTAACAACAAACAACCCTAAACCCCTAACATCAAAGAACACTAACACCCTAACAACAAACAATCCTAGCCCCCTAACAACAAACACTAACCCCCAAACAACAAACAACCCTAACCCCTAAAAACCAAAAACACTAACACACTAACAACAAACAACTCTAACCCACTAACAAGAAACAACCCTAACCCCCTAACAACAAACAACCCTAAACCCCTAACATCAAACAACACTAACCTCCTAACAACACAAAACACTAACACCCTAACAACGAACAACACTAACACCCTAACAACAAAAACCACTAAACCCCAACAAGAAACAACCCTAAACCCCTAACAACAAACACTAACCCACTAACAATAAACAACACTAAACCTCTAACAAGAATCTACCCTAACCCCGTAACAACAAACAACACTAACACCCTAACAACAAACAACCCTTACCAAACAACAAACACACCTAACCCACTAACAACAAACAACACTAACACCCGAACATGAAACAATCCTAACCCCCTAACAACAAACAACACTAACACCCTAACAACAAACAACCATAACCCCCTAACAACAAAAAACACTAACCCCATAACAACAAACAACCTTAAACCCCTAACATCAAAGAACACTAACACCCTAACAACAAACAACCCTAACCCCCTAACAACAAACACTAACCCCCAAACAACAAACAACCCTAAAACCCTAAAAGCAAACAACACTAAACCCCTAAAAACAAACAACACTAAGCCCCTAACAACAAACAACACTAACACCCGAACAACAAACACCACTAAACCCCATCAAAAACAACCCTAAGCCCCTAACAACAAACAACACTAACCCCCTAACAAGAAACAACCCTAAACCCCTAACAACAAACACTAACCCCCTAACAACAAACAACACTAAACCCCTAACAAGAAACTACCCTAACCCCGTAACAACAAACAACACTAACCCCGTAACAACAAACAACCCTAACCCCCAAACAACAAACAACCCTAACCCCCTAACAACAAACAATCCTAACCCCCGAACAACCAACAACACTAACCCCCGAACCACAGTATACACTAACACCCTAACAACAAAAACCACTAAACCCCTACAAGAAACAACCCTAAACCCCTAACAACAAACAACACTAACCCCCTAACAACAAACAACCCTAACCAAACAACAAAAAACCCTAACCCACTAACAACAAACAACACTAACACCCTAACAACAAACAACCCTAACCACCTAACAACAAACAACACTAACACCCTAACCAGAAACAACCCTAACCCCCTAACAACAAACAACACTAACCCCCTAACAACAAACAACCCTAAACACCTAACATCAAAGAACACTAACACCCTAACAACATACAACCCTAACCCCCTAACAACAAACACTAACCCCCAAACAACAAACAACCCTAACCCCTAAAAACCAAAAACACTAACGCACTAACAACAAACAACCCTAACAAACTAACAACAAACAACCCTAACACCCTAACAACAAACAACAATAACCCCCTAACAACAAACAACCCTAAACCCCTAACATCAAACAACACTAACCCTCTAACAACACAAAACACTAACACCCTAACAACAAACAACACTAAAACCCTAACAACAAAAACCACTAAACCCCAACAAGAAACAACCCTAAACCCCTAACAACAAACACTAACCCCCTAACAACAAACAACACTAAACCCCTAACAAGAAACTACCCTAACCCCGTAACAACAAACAACACTAACCTGGTAACAAGAAACAACCCTAACCCCCAAACAACAAACAACCCTAACCCCCTAACAACAAACAATCCTAACCCCCGAACAACGAACAACACTAACCCCCTAACCACAATAAACACTAACACCCAAACAACAAAAACCACTAAACCCCAACAAGAAACAACCCTAAACCCCTAACAACAAACAACACTAACCCCCTAACAACAAACAACCCTAACCAAACAACAAACAAACCTAAACCACTAACAACAAACAACACTATCACGCGAACAACAAACAACCCTAACCCCCTAACAACAAACAACACTAACACCCTAACAACAAAAACCAATAAACCCCAACAAGAAACAACCCTAAAACCCTAACAACAAACAACACTAACCCCCTAACAACAAACAACCCTAACCAAACAACAAAAAACCCTAACCCACTAACAACAAACAACACTAACACCCGAACAACAAACAACCCTAACCCCCTAACAACAAACAACACTAACACCCTAACAACAAACAACCCTAACCCCCTAACAACAAACAACCCTAACCCCATAACAACAAACAACCCTAAACCCCTAACATCAAAGAACACTAACACCCTAACAACAAACAACCCTAGCCCCCTAACAACAAACACTAACCCCCAAACAACAAACAACCCTAACCCCTAAAAACCAAAAACACTAATGCACTAACAACAAACAACCCTAACAAACTAACAACAAACAACCCTAACACCCTAACAGCAAACAACAATAACCCCCTAACAACAAACAACCCTAAACCCCTAACATCAAACAACACTAACCCTCTAACAACACAAAACACTAACACCCTAACAACAAACAACACTAAAACCCTAACAACAAAAACCACTAAACCCCAACAAGAAACAACCCTAAACCCCTAACAACAAACACTAACCCCCTAACAACAAACAACACTAAACCCCTAACAAGAAACTACCCTAACCCCGTAACAACAAACAACACTAACCTGGTAACAAGAAACAACCCTAACCCCCAAACAACAAACAACCCTAACCCCCTAACAACAAACAATCCTAACCCCCGAACAACGAACAACACTAACCCCCTAACCACAATAAACACTAACACCCAAACAACAAAAACCACTAAACCCCAACAAGAAACAACCCTAAGCCCCTAACAACAAACAACACTAACCCCCTAACAACAAACAACCCTAACCAAACAACAAACAAACCTAAACCACTAACAACAAACAACACTAACCCCCTAACAACAAACAACCCTAACCAAACAACAAAAAACCCTAACCCACTAACAACAAACAACACTAACACCCGAACAACAAACAACCCTAATCCCCTAACAACAAACAACCCTAACCCCATAACAACAAACAACCCTAAACCCCTAACATCAAAGAACACTAACACCCTAACAACAAACAACCCTAACCCCCTAACAACAAACACTAACCCCCAAACAACAAACAACCCTAAAACCCTAAAAGCAAACAACACTAAACCCCTAAAAACAAACAACACTAAGCCCCTAACAACAAACAACACTAACACCCGAACAACAAACACCACTAAACCCCAACAAGAAACAACCCTAAGCCCCTAACAACAAACAACACTAACCCCCTAACAAGAAACAACCCTAAACCCCTAACAACAAACAACACTAACCCCCTGACAACAAACAACACTAACACCCTAACAACAACCAACCCTAACCCCCTAAGAACAAACAACACTAACGCCCTAAGAAGAAACAACACTAACCCCCAGCAACGAACAATACTAACCCCCTAACAACACAAAACCTAACCTCTTATCAACAAACAACCCTAACCCACTAACAACAAACAACCCTAACACCCTAACAACAAACAACACTAACCCCCTAACAACAAACAACCCTAAACCCCTAGCATCAAAGAACACTAACACCCTAACAACAAACAATCCTAGCCCCCTAACAACAAACACTAACCCCCAAACAACAAACAACCCTAACCCCTAAAAACCAAAAACACTAACACACTAACAACAAACAACTCTAACCCACTAACAACAAACAACCCTAACCCCCTAACAACAAACAACCCTAAACCCCTAACATCAAACAACACTAACCTCCTAACAACACAAAACACTAACACCCTAACAACAAACAACACTAAACCCCTAACAAGAAACTACCCTAACCCCGTAACAACAAACAACACTAGCCTGGTAACAAGAAACAACCCTAACCCCCAAACAACAAACAACCCTAACCCCCTAACAACAAACAATCCTAACCCCCGAACAACGAACAACACTAACCCCCTAACCACACTAAACACTAACACCCAAACAACAAAAACCACTAAACCCCAACAAGAAACAACCCTAAACCCCTAACAACAAACAACACTAACCCCCTAACAACAAACAACCCTAACCAAACAACAAACAAACCTAAACCACTAACAACAAACAACACTATCACGCGAACAACAAACAACCCTAACCCCCTAACAACAAACAACACTAACACCCTAACAACAAAAACCAATAAACCCCAACAAGAAACAACCCTAAAACCCTAACAACAAACAACACTAACCCCCTAACAACAAACAACCCTAACCAAACAACAAAAAACCCTAACCCACTAACAACAAACAACACTAACACCCGAACAACAAACAACCCTAACCCCCTAACAACAAACAACACTAACACCCTAACAACAAACAACCCTAACCCCCTAACAACAAACAACCCTAACCCCATAACAACAAACAACCCTAAACCCCTAACATCAAAGAACACTAACACCCTAACAACAAACAACCCTAGCCCCCTAACAACAAACACTAACCCCCAAACAACAAACAACCCTAACCCCTAAAAACCAAAAACACTAACCCACTAACAACAAACAACCCTAACCCACTAACAAAAAACAACCCTAACCCCGTAACAACAAACAACCCTAAACCCCTAACATCAAACAACACTAACCTCCTAACAACACAAAACACTAACACCCTAACAACAAACAACACTAACACCCTAACAACAAAAACCACTAAACCCCAACAAGAAACAACCCTAAACCCCTAACAACAAACACTAACCCCCTAACAATAAACAACACTAAACCCTTAACAAGAAACTACCCTAACCCCGTAACAACAAACAACACTAACCCCGTAACAACAAACAACCCTAACCCCCAAACAACAAACAACCCTAACCCCCTAACAACAAACAATCCTAACCCCCGAACAACCAACAACACTAACCCCCTAACCACAGTATACACTAACACCCTAACAACAAAAACCACTAAACCCCTACAAGAAACAACCCTAAACCCCTAACAACAAACAACACTAACCCCCTAACAACAAACAACCCTAACCAAACAACAAAAAACCCTAACCCACTAACAACAAACAACACTAACACCCTAACAACAAACAACCCTAACCACCTAACAACAAACAACACTAACACCCTAACCAGAAACAACCCTAACCCCCTAACAACAAACAACACTAACCCCCTAACAACAAACAACCCTAAACACCTAACATCAAAGAACACTAACACCCTAACAACATACAACCCTAACCCCCTAACAACAAACACTAACCCCCAAACAACAAACAACCCTAACCCCTAAAAACCAAAAACACTAACGCACTAACAACAAACAACCCTAACAAACTAACAACAAACAACTCTAACACCCTAACAACAAACAACAATAACCCCCTAACAACAAACAACCCTAAACCCCTAACATCAAACAACACTAACCCTCTAACAACACAAAACACTAACACCCTAACAACAAACAACACTAAAACCCTAACAACAAAAACCACTAAACCCCAACAAGAAACAACCCTAAACCCCTAACAACAAACACTAACCCCCTAACAACAAACAACACTAAACCCCTAACAAGAAACTACCCTAACCCCGTAACAACAAACAACACTAACCTGGTAACAAGAAACAACCCTAACCCCCAAACAACAAACAACCCTAACCCCCTAACAACAAACAATCCTAACCCCCGAACAACGAACAACACTAACCCCCTAACCACAATAAACACTAACACCCAAACAACAAAAACCACTAAACCCCAACAAGAAACAACCCTAAGCCCCTAACAACAAACAACACTAACCCCCTAACAACAAACAACCCTAACCAAACAACAAACAAACCTAAACCACTAACAACAAACAACACTATCACGCGAACAACAAACAACCCTAACCCCCTAACAACAAACAACACTAACACCCTAACAACAAAAACCAATAAACCCCAACAAGAAACAACCCTAAAACCCTAACAACAAACAACACTAACCCCCTAACAACAAACAACCCTAACCAAACAACAAAAAACCCTAACCCACTAACAACAAACAACACTAACACCCGAACAACAAACAACCCTAATCCCCTAACAACAAACAACGCTAACCCCATAACAACAAACAACCCTAAACCCCTAACATCAAAGAACACTAACACCCTAACAACAAACAACCCTAACCCCCTAACAACAAACACTAACCCCCAAACAACAAACAACCCTAAAACCCTAAAAGCAAACAAAACTAAACCTCTAAAAACAAACAACACTAAGCCCCTAACAACAAACAACACTAACACCCGAAGAACAAACACCACTAAACCCCAACAAGAAACAACCCTAAGCCCCTAACAACAAACAACACTAACCCCCTAACAAGAAACAACCCTAAACCCCTAACAACAAACAACACTAACCCCCTGACAACAAACAACACTAACACCCTAACAACAACCAACCCTAACCCCCTAAGAACAAACAACACTAACGCCCTAAGAAGAAACAACACTAACCCCCAGCAACGAACAATACTAACCCCCTAACAACACAAAACCTAACCTCTTATCAACAAACAACCCTAACCCACTAACAACAAACAACCCTAACACACTAACAACAAACAACACTAACCCCCTAACAACAAACAACCCTAAACCCCTAGCATCAAAGAACACTAACACCCTAACAACAAACAATCCTAGCCCCCTAACAACAAACACTAACCCCCAAACAACAAACAACCCTAACCCCTAAAAACCAAAAACACTAACACACTAACAACAAACAACTCTAACCCACTAACAACAAACAACCCTAACCCCCTAACAACAAACAACCCTAAACCCCTAACATCAAACAACACTAACCTCCTAACAACACAAAACACTAACACCCTAACAACAAACAACACTAAAACCCTAACAACAAAAACCACTAAACCCCAACAAGAAACAACCCTAAACCCCTAACAACAAACACTAACCCCCTAACAACAAACAACACTAAACCCCTAACAAGAAACTACCCTAACCCCGTAACAACAAACAACACTAACCTGGTAACAAGAAACAACCCTACCCCCAAACAACAAACAACCCTAACCCCCTAACAACAAACAATCCTAACCCCCGAACAACGAACAACACTAACCCCCTAACCACAATAAACACTAACACCCAAACAACAAAAACCACTAAACCCCAACAAGAAACAACCCTAAACCCCTAACAACAAACAACACTAACCCCCTAACAACAAACAACCCTAACCAAACAACAAACAAACCTAAACCACTAACAACAAACAACACTATCACGCGAACAACAAACAACCCTAACCCCCTAACAACAAACAACACTAACACCCTAACAACAAAAACCAATAAACCCCAACAAGAAACAACCCTAAAACCCTAACAACAAACAACACTAACCCCCTAACAACAAACAACCCTAACCAAACAACAAAAAACCCTAACCCACTAACAACAAACAACACTAACACCCGAACAACAAACAACCCTAACCCCCTAACAACAAACAACACTAACACCCTAACAACAAACAACCCTAACCCCCTAACAACAAACAACCCTAACCCCATAACAACAAACAACCCTAAACCCCTAACATCAAAGAACACTAACACCCTAACAACAAACAACCCTAGCCCCCTAACAACAAACACTAACCCCCAAACAACAAACAACCCTAACCCCTAAAAACCAAAAACACTAACCCACTAACAACAGACAACCCTAACCCACTAACAAAAAACAACCCTAACCCCGTAACAACAAACAACCCTAAACCCCTAACATCAAACAACACTAACCTCGTAACAACACAAAACACTAACACCCTAACAACAAACAACACTAACACCCTAACAACAAAAACCACTAAACCCCAACAAGAAACAACCCTAAACCCCTAACAACAAACACTAACCCCCTAACAATAAACAACACTAAACCCTTAACAAGAAACTACCCTAACCCCGTAACAACAAACAACACTAACCCCGTAACAACAAACAACCCTAACCCCCAAACAACAAACAACCCTAACCCCCTAACAACAAACAATCCTAACCCCCGAACAACCAACAACACTAACCCCCTAACCACAGTATACACTAACACCCTAACAACAAAAACCACTAAACCCCTACAAGAAACAACCCTAAACCCCTAACAACAAACAACACTAACCCCCTAACAACAAACAACCCTAACCAAACAACAAAAAACCCTAACCCACTAACAACAAACAACACTAACACCCTAACAACAAACAACCCTAACCACCTAACAACAAACAACACTAACACCCTAACCAGAAACAACCCTAACCCCCTAACAACAAACAACACTAACCCCCTAACAACAAACAACCCTAAACACCTAACATCAAAGAACACTAACACCCTAACAACATACAACCCTAACCCCCTAACAACAAACACTAACCCCCAAACAACAAACAACCCTAACCCCTAAAAACCAAAAACACTAATGCACTAACAACAAACAACCCTAACAAACTAACAACAAACAACCCTAACACCCTAACAGCAAACAACAATAACCCCCTAACAACAAACAACCCTAAACCCCTAACATCAAACAACACTAACCCTCTAACAACACAAAACACTAACACCCTAACAACAAACAACACTAAAACCCTAACAACAAAAACCACTAAACCCCAACAAGAAACAACCCTAAACCCCTAACAACAAACACTAACCCCCTAACAACAAACAACACTAAACCCCTAACAAGAAACTACCCTAACCCCGTAACAACAAACAACACTAACCTGGTAACAAGAAACAACCCTAACCCCCAAACAACAAACAACCCTAACCCCCTAACAACAAACAATCCTAACCCCCGAACAACGAACAACACTAACCCCCTAACCACAATAAACACTAACACCCAAACAACAAAAACCACTAAACCCCAACAAGAAACAACCCTAAGCCCCTAACAACAAACAACACTAACCCCCTAACAACAAACAACCCTAACCAAACAACAAACAAACCTAAACCACTAACAACAAACAACACTATCACGCGAACAACAAACAACCCTAACCCCCTAACAACAAACAACACTAACACCCTAACAACAAAAACCAATAAACCCCAACAAGAAACAACCCTAAAACCCTAACAACAAACAACACTAACCCCCTAACAACAAACAACCCTAACCAAACAACAAAAAACCCTAACCCACTAACAACAAACAACACTAACACCCGAACAACAAACAACCCTAATCCCCTAACAACAAACAACCCTAACCCCATAACAACAAACAACCCTAAACCCCTAACATCAAAGAACACTAACACCCTAACAACAAACAACCCTAACCCCCTAACAACAAACACTAACCCCCAAACAACAAACAACCCTAAAACCCTAAAAGCAAACAACACTAAACCCCTAAAAACAAACAACACTAAGCCCCTAACAACAAACAACACTAACACCCGAACAACAAACACCACTAAACCCCAACAAGAAACAACCCTAAGCCCCTAACAACAAACAACACTAACCCCCTAACAAGAAACAACCCTAAACCCCTAACAACAAACAACACTAACCCCCTGACAACAAACAACACTAACACCCTAACAACAACCAACCCTAACCCCCTAAGAACAAACAACACTAACGCCCTAAGAAGAAACAACACTAACCCCCAGCAACGAACAATACTAACCCCCTAACAACACAAAACCTAACCTCTTATCAACAAACAACCCTAACCCACTAACAACAAACAACCCTAACACCCTAACAACAAACAACACTAACCCCCTAACAACAAACAACCCTAAACCCCTAGCATCAAAGAACACTAACACCCTAACAACAAACAATCCTAGCCCCCTAACAACAAACACTAACCCCCAAACAACAAACAACCCTAACCCCTAAAAACCAAAAACACTAACACACTAACAACAAACAACTCTAACCCACTAACAACAAACAACCCTAACCCCCTAACAACAAACAACCCTAAACCCCTAACATCAAACAACACTAACCTCCTAACAACACAAAACACTAACACCCTAACAACAAACAACACTAAACCCCTAACAAGAAACTACCCTAACCCCGTAACAACAAACAACACTAGCCTGGTAACAAGAAACAACCCTAACCCCCAAACAACAAACAACCCTAACCCCCTAACAACAAACAATCCTAACCCCCGAACAACGAACAACACTAACCCCCTAACCACACTAAACACTAACACCCAAACAACAAAAACCACTAAACCCCAACAAGAAACAACCCTAAACCCCTAACAACAAACAACACTAACCCCCTAACAACAAACAACCCTAACCAAACAACAAACAAACCTAAACCACTAACAACAAACAACACTATCACGCGAACAACAAACAACCCTAACCCCCTAACAACAAACAACACTAACACCCTAACAACAAAAACCAATAAACCCCAACAAGAAACAACCCTAAAACCCTAACAACAAACAACACTAACCCCCTAACAACAAACAACCCTAACCAAACAACAAAAAACCCTAACCCACTAACAACAAACAACACTAACACCCGAACAACAAACAACCCTAACCCCCTAACAACAAACAACACTAACACCCTAACAACAAACAACCCTAACCCCCTAACAACAAACAATCCTAACCCCATAACAACAAACAACCCTAAACCCCTAACATCAAAGAACACTAACACCCTAACAACAAACAACCCTAGCCCCCTAACAACAAACACTAACCCCCAAACAACAAACAACCCTAACCCCTAAAAACCAAAAACACTAACCCACTAACAACAAACAACCCTAACCCACTAACAAAAAACAACCCTAACCCCGTAACAACAAACAACCCTAAACCCCTAACATCAAACAACACTAACCTCCTAACAACACAAAACACTAACACCCTAACAACAAACAACACTAACACCCTAACAACAAAAACCACTAAACCCCAACAAGAAACAACCCTAAACCCCTAACAACAAACACTAACCCCCTAACAATAAACAACACTAAACCCTTAACAAGAAACTACCCTAACCCCGTAACAACAAACAACACTAACCCCGTAACAACAAACAACCCTAACCCCCAAACAACAAACAACCCTAACCCCCTAACAACAAACAATCCTAACCCCCGAACAACCAACAACACTAACCCCCTAACCACAGTATACACTAACACCCTAACAACAAAAACCACTAAACCCCTACAAGAAACAACCCTAAACCCCTAACAACAAACAACACTAACCCCCTAACAACAAACAACCCTAACCAAACAACAAAAAACCCTAACCCACTAACAACAAACAACACTAACACCCTAACAACAAACAACCCTAACCACCTAACAACAAACAACACTAACACCCTAACCAGAAACAACCCTAACCCCCTAACAACAAACAACACTAACCCCCTAACAACAAACAACCCTAAACACCTAACATCAAAGAACACTAACACCCTAACAACATACAACCCTAACCCCCTAACAACAAACACTAACCCCCAAACAACAAACAACCCTAACCCCTAAAAACCAAAAACACTAACGCACTAACAACAAACAACCCTAACAAACTAACAACAAACAACCCTAACACCCTAACAGCAAACAACAATAACCCCCTAACAACAAACAACCCTAAACCCCTAACATCAAACAACACTAACCCTCTAACAACACAAAACACTAACACCCTAACAACAAACAACACTAAAACCCTAACAACAAAAACCACTAAACCCCAACAAGAAACAACCCTAAACCCCTAACAACAAACACTAACCCCCTAACAACAAACAACACTAAACCCCTAACAAGAAACTACCCTAACCCCGTAACAACAAACAACACTAACCTGGTAACAAGAAACAACCCTAACCCCCAAACAACAAACAACCCTAACCCCCTAACAACAAACAATCCTAACCCCCGAACAACGAACAACACTAACCCCCTAACCACAATAAACACTAACACCCAAACAACAAAAACCACTAAACCCCAACAAGAAACAACCCTAAGCCCCTAACAACAAACAACACTAACCCCCTAACAACAAACAACCCTAACCAAACAACAAACAAACCTAAACCACTAACAACAAACAACACTATCACGCGAACAACAAACAACCCTAACCCCCTAACAACAAACAACACTAACACCCTAACAACAAAAACCACTAAACCCCAACAAGAAACAACCCTAAAACCCTAACAACAAACAACACTAACCCCCTAACAACAAACAACCCTAACCAAACAACAAAAAACCCTAACCCACTAACAACAAACAACACTAACACCCGAACAACAAACAACCCTAATCCCCTAACAACAAACAACCCTAACCCCATAACAACAAACAACCCTAAACCCCTAACATCAAAGAACACTAACACCCTAACAACAAACAACCCTAACCCCCTAACAACAAACACTAACCCCCAAACAACAAACAACCCTAAAACCCTAAAAGCAAACAACACTAAACCCCTAAAAACAAACAACACTAAGCCCCTAACAACAAACAACACTAACACCCGAACAACAAACACCACTAAACCCCAACAAGAAACAACCCTAAGCCCCTAACAACAAACAACACTAACCCCCTAACAAGAAACAACCCTAAACCCCTAACAACAAACAACACTAACCCCCTGACAACAAACAACACTAACACCCTAACAACAACCAACCCTAACCCCCTAAGAACAAACAACACTAACGCCCTAAGAAGAAACAACACTAACCCCCAGCAACGAACAATACTAACCCCCTAACAACACAAAACCTAACCTCTTATCAACAAACAACCCTAACCCACTAACAACAAACAACCCTAACACCCTAACAACAAACAACACTAACCCCCTAACAACAAACAACCCTAAACCCCTAGCATCAAAGAACACTAACACCCTAACAACAAACAATCCTAGCCCCCTAACAACAAACACTAACCCCCAAACAACAAACAACCCTAACCCCTAAAAACCAAAAACACTAACAAACTAACAACAAACAACTCTAACCCACTAACAACAAACAACCCTAACCCCCTAACAACAAACAACCCTAAACCCCTAACATCAAACAACACTAACCTCCTAACAACACAAAACACTAACACCCTAACAACAAACAACACTAAACCCCTAACAAGAAACTACCCTAACCCCGTAACAACAAACAACACTAGCCTGGTAACAAGAAACAACCCTAACCCCCAAACAACAAACAACCCTAACCCCCTAACAACAAACAATCCTAACCCCCGAACAACGAACAACACTAACCCCCTAACCACAATAAACACTAACACCCAAACAACAAAAACCACTAAACCCCAACAAGAAACAACCCTAAACCCCTAACAACAAACAACACTAACCCCCTAACAACAAACAACCCTAACCAAACAACAAACAAACCTAAACCACTAACAACAAACAACACTATCACGCGAACAACAAACAACCCTAACCCCCTAACAACAAACAACACTAACACCCTAACAACAAAAACCAATAAACCCCAACAAGAAACAACCCTAAAACCCTAACAACAAACAACACTAACCCCCTAACAACAAACAACCCTAACCAAACAACAAAAAACCCTAACCCACTAACAACAAACAACACTAACACCCGAACAACAAACAACCCTAACCCCCTAACAACAAACAACACTAACACCCTAACAACAAACAACCCTAACCCCCTAACAACAAACAACCCTAACCCCATAACAACAAACAACCCTAAACCCCTAACATCAAAGAACACTAACACCCTAACAACAAACAACCCTAGCCCCCTAACAACAAACACTAACCCCCAAACAACAAACAACCCTAACCCCTAAAAACCAAAAACACTAACCCACTAACAACAAACAACCCTAACCCACTAACAAAAAACAACCCTAACCCCGTAACAACAAACAACCCTAAACCCCTAACATCAAACAACACTAACCTCCTAACAACACAAAACACTAACACCCTAACAACAAACAACACTAACACCCTAACAACAAAAACCACTAAACCCCAACAAGAAACAACCCTAAACCCCTAACAACAAACACTAACCCCCTAACAATAAACAACACTAAACCCTTAACAAGAAACTACCCTAACCCCGTAACAACAAACAACACTAACCCCGTAACAACAAACAACCCTAACCCCCAAACAACAAACAACCCTAACCCCCTAACAACAAACAATCCTAACCCCCGAACAACCAACAACACTAACCCCCTAACCACAGTATACACTAACACCCTAACAACAAAAACCACTAAACCCCTACAAGAAACAACCCTAAACCCCTAACAACAAACAACACTAACCCCCTAACAACAAACAACCCTAACCAAACAACAAAAAACCCTAACCCTCTAACAACAAACAACACTAACACCCTAACAACAAACAACCCTAACCACCTAACAACAAACAACACTAACACCCTAACCAGAAACAACCCTAACCCCCTAACAACAAACAACACTAACCCCCTAACAACAAACAACCCTAAACACCTAACATCAAAGAACACTAACACCCTAACAACATACAACCCTAACCCCCTAACAACAAACACTAACCCCCAAACAACAAACAACCCTAACCCCTAAAAACCAAAAACACTAACGCACTAACAACAAACAACCCTAACAAACTAACAACAAACAACTCTAACACCCTAACAACAAACAACAATAACCCCCTAACAACAAACAACCCTAAACCCCTAACATCAAACAACACTAACCCTCTAACAACACAAAACACTAACACCCTAACAACAAACAACACTAAAACCCTAACAACAAAAACCACTAAACCCCAACAAGAAACAACCCTAAACCCCTAACAACAAACACTAACCCCCTAACAACAAACAACACTAAACCCCTAACAAGAAACTACCCTAACCCCGTAACAACAAACAACACTAACCTGGTAACAAGAAACAACCCTAACCCCCAAACAACAAACAACCCTAACCCCCTAACAACAAACAATCCTAACCCCCGAACAACGAACAACACTAACCCCCTAACCACAATAAACACTAACACCCAAACAACAAAAACCACTAAACCCCAACAAGAAACAACCCTAAGCCCCTAACAACAAACAACACTAACCCCCTAACAACAAACAACCCTAACCAAACAACAAACAAACCTAAACCACTAACAACAAACAACACTATCACGCGAACAACAAACATCCCTAACCCCCTAACAACAAACAACACTAACACCCTAACAACAAAAACCACTAAACCCCAACAAGAAACAACCCTAAAACCCTAACAACAAACAACACTAACCCCCTAACAACAAACAACCCTAACCAAACAACAAAAAACCCTAACCCACTAACAACAAACAACACTAACACCCGAACAACAAACAACCCTAATCCCCTAACAACAAACAACCCTAACCCCATAACAACAAACAACCCTAAACCCCTAACATCAAAGAACACTAACACCCTAACAACAAACAACCCTAACCCCCTAACAACAAACACTAACCCCCAAACAACAAACAACCCTAAAACCCTAAAAGCAAACAACACTAAACCCCTAAAAACAAACAACACTAAGCCCCTAACAACAAACAACACTAACACCCGAACAACAAACACCACTAAACCCCAACAAGAAACAACCCTAAGCCCCTAACAACAAACAACACTAACCCCCTAACAAGAAACAACCCTAAACCCCTAACAACAAACAACACTAACCCCCTGACAACAAACAACACTAACACCCTAACAACAACCAACCCTAACCCCCTAAGAACAAACAACACTAACGCCCTAAGAAGAAACAACACTAACCCCCAGCAACGAACAATACTAACCCCCTAACAACACAAAACCTAACCTCTTATCAACAAACAACCCTAACCCACTAACAACAAACAACCCTAACACCCTAACAACAAACAACACTAACCCCCTAACAACAAACAACCCTAAACCCCTAGCATCAAAGAACACTAACACCCTAACAACAAACAATCCTAGCCCCCTAACAACAAACACTAACCCCCAAACAACAAACAACCCTAACCCCTAAAAACCAAAAACACTAACACACTAACAACAAACAACTCTAACCCACTAACAACAAACAACCCTACCCCCTAACAACAAACAACCCTAAACCCCTAACATCAAACAACACTAACCTCCTAACAACACAAAACACTAACACCCTAACAACAAACATCACTAAACCCCTAACAAGAAACTACCCTAACCCCGTAACAACAAACAACACTAACCTGGTAACAAGAAACAACCCTAACCCCAAACAACAAACAACCCTAACCCCCTAACAACAAACAATCCTAACCCCCGAACAACGAACAACACTAACCCCCTAACCACAATAAACACTAACACCCAAACAACAAAAACCACTAAACCCCAACAAGAAACAACCCTAAACCCCTAACAACAAACAACACTAACCCCCTAACAACAAACAACCCTAACCAAACAACAAACAAACCTAAACCACTAACAACAAACAACACTATCACGCGAACAACAAACAACCCTAACCCCCTAACAACAAACAACACTAACACCCTAACAACAAAAACCAATAAACCCCAACAAGAAACAACCCTAAAACCCTAACAACAAACAACACTAACCCCCTAACAACAAACAACCCTAACCAAACAACAAAAAACCCTAACCCACTAACAACAAACAACACTAACACCCGAACAACAAACAACCCTAACCCCCTAACAACAAACAACCCTAACACCCTAACAACAAACAACCCTAACCCCCTAACAACAAACAACCCTAACCCCCTAACAACAAACAACACTAACACCCTAACAACAAAAACCACTAAACCCCATCAAGAAACAACCCTAAACCCCTAACAACAAACACTAAACCCCTAACAATAAACAACACTAAACCCTTAACAAGAAACTACCCTAACCCCGTAACAACAAACAACACTAACCCCGTAACAACAAACAACCCTAACCCCCAAACAACAAACAACCCTAACCCCCTAACAACAAACAATCCTATCCCCCGAACAACCAACAACACTAACCCCCTAACCACAGTATACACTAACACCCTAACAACAAAAACCACTAAACCCCTACAAGAAACAACCCTAAACCCCTAACAACAAACAACACTAACCCCCTAACAACAAACAACCCTAACCAAACAACAAAAAACCCTAACCCACTAACAACAAACAACACTAACACCCTAACAACAAACAACCCTAACCACCTAACAACAAACAACACTAACACCCTAACCAGAAACAACCCTAACCCCCTAACAACAAACAACACTAACCCCCTAACAACAAACAACCCTAAACACCTAACATCAAAGAACACTAACACCCTAACAACATACAACCCTAACCCCCTAACAACAAACACTAACCCCCAAACAACAAACAACCCTAACCCCTAAAAACCAAAAACACTAACGCACTAACAACAAACAACCCTAACAAACTAACAACAAACAACCCTAACACCCTAACAACAAACAACAATAACCCCCTAACAACAAACAACCCTAAACCCCTAACATCAAACAACACTAACCCTCTAACAACACAAAACACTAACACCCTAACAACAAACAACACTAAAACCCTAACAACAAAAACCACTAAACCCCAACAAGAAACAACCCTAAACCCCTAACAACAAACACTAACCCCCTAACAACAAACAACACTAAACCCCTAACAAGAAACTACCCTAACCCCGTAACAACAAACAACACTAACCTGGTAACAAGAAACAACCCTAACCCCCAAACAACAAACAACCCTAACCCCCTAACAACAAACAATCCTAACCCCCGAACAACGAACAACACTAACCCCCTAACCACAATAAACACTAACACCCAAACAACAAAAACCACTAAACCCCAACAAGAAACAACCCTAAGCCCCTAACAACAAACAACACTAACCCCCTAACAACAAACAACCCTAACCAAACAACAAACAAACCTAAACCACTAACAACAAACAACACTATCACGCGAACAACAAACAACCCTAACCCCCTAACAACAAACAACACTAACACCCTAACAACAAAAACCAATAAACCCCAACAAGAAACAACCCTAAAACCCTAACAACAAACAACACTAACCCCCTAACAACAAACAACCCTAACCAAACAACAAAAAACCCTAACCCACTAACAACAAACAACACTAACACCCGAACAACAAACAACCCTAATCCCCTAACAACAAACAACGCTAACCCCATAACAACAAACAACCCTAAACCCCTAACATCAAAGAACACTAACACCCTAACAACAAACAACCCTAACCCCCTAACAACAAACACTAACCCCCAAACAACAAACAACCCTAAAACCCTAAAAGCAAACAACACTAAACCCCTAAAAACAAACAACACTAAGCCCCTAACAACAAACAACACTAACACCCGAAGAACAAACACCACTAAACCCCAACAAGAAACAACCCTAAGCCCCTAACAACAAACAACACTAACCCCCTAACAAGAAACAACCCTAAACCCCTAACAACAAACAACACTAACCCCCTGACAACAAACAACACTAACACCCTAACAACAACCAACCCTAACCCCCTAAGAACAAACAACACTAACGCCCTAAGAAGAAACAACACTAACCCCCAGCAACGAACAATACTAACCCCCTAACAACACAAAACCTAACCTCTTATCAACAAACAACCCTAACCCACTAACAACAAACAACCCTAACACACTAACAACAAACAACACTAACCCCCTAACAACAAACAACCCTAAACCCCTAGCATCAAAGAACACTAATACCCTAACAGCAAACAATCCTAGCCCCCTAACAACAAACACTAACCCCCAAACAACAAACAACCCTAACCCCTAAAAACCAAAAACACTAACACACTAACAACAAACAACTCTAACCCACTAACAACAAACAACCCTAACCCCCTAACAACAAACAACCCTAAACCCCTAACATCAAACAACACTAACACCCTAACAACAAACAACCCTAGCCCCCTAACAACAAACACTAACCCCCAAACAACAAACAACCCTAACCCCTAAAAACCAAAAACACTAACCCACTAACAACAAACAACCCTAACCCACTAACAAAAAACAACCCTAACCCCGTAACAACAAACAACCCTAAACCCCTAACATCAAACAACACTAACCTCCTAACAACACAAAACACTAACACCCTAACAACAAACAACACTAACACCCTAACAACAAAAACCACTAAACCCCAACAAGAAACAACCCTAAACCCCTAACAACAATCACTAACCCCCTAACAATAAACAACACTAAACCCTTAACAAGAAACTACCCTAACCCCGTAACAACAAACAACACTAACCCCGTAACAACAAACAACCCTAACCCCCAAACAACAAACAACCCTAACCCCCTAACAACAAACAATCCTAACCCCCGAACAACCAACAACACTAACCCCCTAACCACAGTATACACTAACACCCTAACAACAAAAACCACTAAACCCCTACAAGAAACAACCCTAAACCCCTAACAACAAACACTAACCCCCTAACAACAAACAACACTAACACCCTAACCAGAAACAACCCTAACCCCCTAACAACAAACAACACTAACCCCCTAACAACAAACAACCCTAAACACCTAACATCAAAGAACACTAACACCCTAACAACATACAACCCTAACCCCCTAACAACAAACACTAACCCCCAAACAACAAACAACCCTAACCCCTAAAAACCAAAAACACTAACGCACTAACAACAAACAACCCTAATAAACTAACAACAAACAACTCTAACACCCTAACAACAAACAACAATAACCCCCTAACAACAAACAACCCTAAACCCCTAACATCAAACAACACTAACCCTCTAACAACACAAAACACTAACACCCTAACAACAAACAACACTAAAACCCTAACAACAAAAACCACTAAACCCCAACAAGAAACAACCCTAAACCCCTAACAACAAACACTAACCCCCTAACAACAAACAACACTAAACCCCTAACAAGAAACTACCCTAACCCCGTAACAACAAACAACACTAACCTGGTAACAAGAAACAACCCTAACCCCCAAACAACAAACAACCCTAACCCCCTAACAACAAACAATCCTAACCCCCGAACAACGAACAACACTAACCCCCTAACCACAATAAACACTAACACCCAAACAACAAAAACCACTAAACCCCAACAAGAAACAACCCTAAGCCCCTAACAACAAACAACACTAACCCCCTAACAACAAACAACCCTAACCAAACAACAAACAAACCTAAACCACTAACAACAAACAACACTATCACGCGAACAACAAACAACCCTAACCCCCTAACAACAAACAACACTAACACCCTAACAACAAAAACCACTAAACCCCATCAAGAAACAACCCTAAACCCCTAACAACAAACACTAAACCCCTAACAATAAACAACACTAAACCCTTAACAAGAAACTACCCTAACCCCGTAACAACAAACAACACTAACCCCGTAACAACAAACAACCCTAACCCCCAAACAACAAACAACCCTAACCCCCTAACAACAAACAATCCTATCCCCCGAACAACCAACAACACTAACCCCCTAACCACAGTATACACTAACACCCTAACAACAAAAACCACTAAACCCCTACAAGAAACAACCCTAAACCCCTAACAACAAACAACACTAACCCCCTAACAACAAACAACCCTAACCAAACAACAAAAAACCCTAACCCACTAACAACAAACAACACTAACACCCTAACAACAAACAACCCTAACCACCTAACAACAAACAACACTAACACCCTAACCAGAAACAACCCTAACCCCCTAACAACAAACAACACTAACCCCCTAACAACAAACAACCCTAAACACCTAACATCAAAGAACACTAACACCCTAACAACATACAACCCTAACCCCCTAACAACAAACACTAACCCCCAAACAACAAACAACCCTAACCCCTAAAAACCAAAAACACTAACGCACTAACAACAAACAACCCTAACAAACTAACAACAAACAACCCTAACACCCTAACAACAAACAACAATAACCCCCTAACAACAAACAACCCTAAACCCCTAACATCAAACAACACTAACCCTCTAACAACACAAAACACTAACACCCTAACAACAAACAACACTAAAACCCTAACAACAAAAACCACTAAACCCCAACAAGAAACAACCCTAAACCCCTAACAACAAACACTAACCCCCTAACAACAAACAACACTAAACCCCTAACAAGAAACTACCCTAACCCCGTAACAACAAACAACACTAACCTGGTAACAAGAAACAACCCTAACCCCCAAACAACAAACAACCCTAACCCCCTAACAACAAACAATCCTAACCCCCGAACAACGAACAACACTAACCCCCTAACCACAATAAACACTAACACCCAAACAACAAAAACCACTAAACCCCAACAAGAAACAACCCTAAGCCCCTAACAACAAACAACACTAACCCCCTAACAACAAACAACCCTAACCAAACAACAAACAAACCTAAACCACTAACAACAAACAACACTATCACGCGAACAACAAACAACCCTAACCCCCTAACAACAAACAACACTAACACCCTAACAACAAAAACCAATAAACCCCAACAAGAAACAACCCTAAAACCCTAACAACAAACAACACTAACCCCCTAACAACAAACAACCCTAACCAAACAACAAAAAACCCTAACCCACTAACAACAAACAACACTAACACCCGAACAACAAACAACCCTAATCCCCTAACAACAAACAACGCTAACCCCATAACAACAAACAACCCTAAACCCCTAACATCAAAGAACACTAACACCCTAACAACAAACAACCCTAACCCCCTAACAACAAACACTAACCCCCAAACAACAAACAACCCTAAAACCCTAAAAGCAAACAACACTAAACCCCTAAAAACAAACAACACTAAGCCCCTAACAACAAACAACACTAACACCCGAAGAACAAACACCACTAAACCCCAACAAGAAACAACCCTAAGCCCCTAACAACAAACAACACTAACCCCCTAACAAGAAACAACCCTAAACCCCTAACAACAAACAACACTAACCCCCTGACAACAAACAACACTAACACCCTAACAACAACCAACCCTAACCCCCTAAGAACAAACAACACTAACGCCCTAAGAAGAAACAACACTAACCCCCAGCAACGAACAATACTAACCCCCTAACAACACAAAACCTAACCTCTTATCAACAAACAACCCTAACCCACTAACAACAAACAACCCTAACACACTAACAACAAACAACACTAACCCCCTAACAACAAACAACCCTAAACCCCTAGCATCAAAGAACACTAATACCCTAACAGCAAACAATCCTAGCCCCCTAACAACAAACACTAACCCCCAAACAACAAACAACCCTAACCCCTAAAAACCAAAAACACTAACACACTAACAACAAACAACTCTAACCCACTAACAACAAACAACCCTAACCCCCTAACAACAAACAACCCTAAACCCCTAACATCAAACAACACTAACCTCCTAACAACACAAAACACTAACACCCTAACAACAAACAACACTAAAACCCTAACAACAAAAACCACTAAACCCCAACAAGAAACAACCCTAAACCCCTAACAACAAACACTAACCCCCTAACAACAAACAACACTAAACCCCTAACAAGAAACTACCCTAACCCCGTAACAACAAACAACACTAACCTGGTAACAAGAAACAACCCTAACCCCCAAACAACAAACAACCCTAACCCCCTAACAACAAACAATCCTAACCCCCGAACAACGAACAACACTAACTCCCTAACCACAATAAACACTAACACCCAAACAACAAAAACCACTAAACCCCAACAAGAAACAACCCTAAACCCCTAACAACAAACAACACTAACCCCCTAACAACAAACAACCCTAACCAAACAACAAACAAACCTAAACCACTAACAACAAACAACACTATCACGCGAACAACAAACAACCCTAACCCCTAACAACAAACAACACTAACACCCTAACAACAAAAACCAATAAACCCCAACAAGAAACAACCCTAAAACCCTAACAACAAACAACACTAACCCCCTAACAACAAACAACCCTAACCAAACAACAAAAAACCCTAACCCACTAACAACAAACAACACTAACACCCGAACAACAAACAACCCTAACCCCCTAACAACAAACAACACTAACACCCTAACAACAAACAACCCTAACCCCCTAACAACAAACAACCCTAACCCCATAACAACAAACAACCCTAAACCCCTAACATCAAAGAACACTAACACCCTAACAACAAACAACCCTAGCCCCCTAACAACAAACACTAACCCCCAAACAACAAACAACCCTAACCCCTAAAAACCAAAAACACTAACCCACTAACAACAAACAACCCTAACCCACTAACAAAAAACAACCCTAACCCCGTAACAACAAACAACCCTAAACCCCTAACATCAAACAACACTAACCTCCTAACAACACAAAACACTAACACCCTAACAACAAACAACACTAACACCCTAACAACAAAAACCACTAAACCCCAACAAGAAACAACCCTAAACCCCTAACAACAAACACTAACCCCCTAACAATAAACAACACTAAACCCTTAACAAGAAACTACCCTAACCCCGTAACAACAAACAACACTAACCCCGTAACAACAAACAACCCTAACCCCCAAACAACAAACAACCCTAACCCCCTAACAACAAACAATCCTAACCCCCGAACAACCAACAACACTAACCCCCTAACCACAGTATACACTAACACCCTAACAACAAAAACCACTAAACCCCTACAAGAAACAACCCTAAACCCCTAACAACAAACAACACTAACCCCCTAACAACAAACAACCCTAACCAAACAACAAAAAACCCTAACCCACTAACAACAAACAACACTAACACCCTAACAACAAACAACCCTAACCACCTAACAACAAACAACACTAACACCCTAACCAGAAACAACCCTAACCCCCTAACAACAAACAACACTAACCCCCTAACAACAAACAACCCTAAACACCTAACATCAAAGAACACTAACACCCTAACAACATACAACCCTAACCCCCTAACAACAAACACTAACCCCCAAACAACAAACAACCCTAACCCCTAAAAACCAAAAACACTAACGCACTAACAACAAACAACCCTAACAAACTAACAACAAACAACCCTAACACCCTAACAACAAACAACAATAACCCCCTAACAACAAACAACCCTAAACCCCTAACATCAAACAACACTAACCCTCTAACAACACAAAACACTAACACCCTAACAACAAACAACACTAAAACCCTAACAACAAAAACCACTAAACCCCAACAAGAAACAACCCTAAACCCCTAACAACAAACACTAACCCCCTAACAACAAACAACACTAAACCCCTAACAAGAAACTACCCTAACCCCGTAACAACAAACAACACTAACCTGGTAACAAGAAACAACCCTAACCCCCAAACAACAAACAACCCTAACCCCCTAACAACAAACAATCCTAACCCCCGAACAACGAACAACACTAACCCCCTAACCACAATAAACACTAACACCCAAACAACAAAAACCACTAAACCCCAACAAGAAACAACCCTAAGCCCCTAACAACAAACAACACTAACCCCCTAACAACAAACAACCCTAACCAAACAACAAACAAACCTAAACCACTAACAACAAACAACACTATCACGCGAACAACAAACAACCCTAACCCCCTAACAACAAACAACACTAACACCCTAACAACAAAAACCAATAAACCCCAACAAGAAACAACCCTAAAACCCTAACAACAAACAACACTAACCCCCTAACAACAAACAACCCTAACCAAACAACAAAAAACCCTAACCCACTAACAACAAACAACACTAACACCCGAACAACAAACAACCCTAATCCCCTAACAACAAACAACGCTAACCCCATAACAACAAACAACCCTAAACCCCTAACATCAAAGAACACTAACACCCTAACAACAAACAACCCTAACCCCCTAACAACAAACACTAACCCCCAAACAACAAACAACCCTAAAACCCTAAAAGCAAACAACACTAAACCCCTAAAAACAAACAACACTAAGCCCCTAACAACAAACAACACTAACACCCGAAGAACAAACACCACTAAACCCCAACAAGAAACAACCCTAAGCCCCTAACAACAAACAACACTAACCCCCTAACAAGAAACAACCCTAAACCCCTAACAACAAACAACACTAACCCCCTGACAACAAACAACACTAACACCCTAACAACAACCAACCCTAACCCCCTAAGAACAAACAACACTAACGCCCTAAGAAGAAACAACACTAACCCCCAGCAACGAACAATACTAACCCCCTAACAACACAAAACCTAACCTCTTATCAACAAACAACCCTAACCCACTAACAACAAACAACCCTAACACACTAACAACAAACAACACTAACCCCCTAACAACAAACAACCCTAAACCCCTAGCATCAAAGAACACTAATACCCTAACAGCAAACAATCCTAGCCCCCTAACAACAAACACTAACCCCCAAACAACAAACAACCCTAACCCCTAAAAACCAAAAACACTAACACACTAACAACAAACAACTCTAACCCACTAACAACAAACAACCCTAACCCCCTAACAACAAACAACCCTAAACCCCTAACATCAAACAACACTAACCTCCTAACAACACAAAACACTAACACCCTAACAACAAACAACACTAAAACCCTAACAACAAAAACCACTAAACCCCAACAAGAAACAACCCTAAACCCCTAACAACAAACACTAACCCCCTAACAACAAACAACACTAAACCCCTAACAAGAAACTACCCTAACCCCGTAACAACAAACAACACTAACCTGGTAACAAGAAACAACCCTAACCCCCAAACAACAAACAACCCTAACCCCCTAACAACAAACAATCCTAACCCCCGAACAACGAACAACACTAACTCCCTAACCACAATAAACACTAACACCCAAACAACAAAAACCACTAAACCCCAACAAGAAACAACCCTAAACCCCTAACAACAAACAACACTAACCCCCTAACAACAAACAACCCTAACCAAACAACAAACAAACCTAAACCACTAACAACAAACAACACTATCACGCGAACAACAAACAACCCTAACCCCTAACAACAAACAACACTAACACCCTAACAACAAAAACCAATAAACCCCAACAAGAAACAACCCTAAAACCCTAACAACAAACAACACTAACCCCCTAACAACAAACAACCCTAACCAAACAACAAAAAACCCTAACCCACTAACAACAAACAACACTAACACCCGAACAACAAACAACCCTAACCCCCTAACAACAAACAACACTAACACCCTAACAACAAACAACCCTAACCCCCTAACAACAAACAACCCTAACCCCATAACAACAAACAACCCTAAACCCCTAACATCAAAGAACACTAACACCCTAACAACAAACAACCCTAGCCCCCTAACAACAAACACTAACCCCCAAACAACAAACAACCCTAACCCCTAAAAACCAAAAACACTAACCCACTAACAACAAACAACCCTAACCCACTAACAAAAAACAACCCTAACCCCGTAACAACAAACAACCCTAAACCCCTAACATCAAACAACACTAACCTCCTAACAACACAAAACACTAACACCCTAACAACAAACAACACTAACACCCTAACAACAAAAACCACTAAACCCCAACAAGAAACAACCCTAAACCCCTAACAACAAACACTAACCCCCTAACAATAAACAACACTAAACCCTTAACAAGAAACTACCCTAACCCCGTAACAACAAACAACACTAACCCCGTAACAACAAACAACCCTAACCCCCAAACAACAAACAACCCTAACCCCCTAACAACAAACAATCCTAACCCCCGAACAACCAACAACACTAACCCCCTAACCACAGTATACACTAACACCCTAACAACAAAAACCACTAAACCCCTACAAGAAACAACCCTAAACCCCTAACAACAAACAACACTAACCCCCTAACAACAAACAACCCTAACCAAACAACAAAAAACCCTAACCCACTAACAACAAACAACACTAACACCCTAACAACAAACAACCCTAACCACCTAACAACAAACAACACTAACACCCTAACCAGAAACAACCCTAACCCCCTAACAACAAACAACACTAACCCCCTAACAACAAACAACCCTAAACACCTAACATCAAAGAACACTAACACCCTAACAACATACAACCCTAACCCCCTAACAACAAACACTAACCCCCAAACAACAAACAACCCTAACCCCTAAAAACCAAAAACACTAATGCACTAACAACAAACAACCCTAACAAACTAACAACAAACAACCCTAACACCCTAACAACAAACAACAATAACCCCCTAACAACAAACAACCCTAAACCCCTAACATCAAACAACACTAACCCTCTAACAACACAAAACACTAACACCCTAACAACAAACAACACTAAAACCCTAACAACAAAAACCACTAAACCCCAACAAGAAACAACCCTAAACCCCTAACAACAAACACTAACCCCCTAACAACAAACAACACTAAACCCCTAACAAGAAACTACCCTAACCCCGTAACAACAAACAACACTAACCTGGTAACAAGAAACAACCCTAACCCCCAAACAACAAACAACCCTAACCCCCTAACAACAAACAATCCTAACCCCCGAACAACGAACAACACTAACCCCCTAACCACAATAAACACTAACACCCAAACAACAAAAACCACTAAACCCCAACAAGAAACAACCCTAAGCCCCTAACAACAAACAACACTAACCCCCTAACAACAAACAACCCTAACCAAACAACAAACAAACCTAAACCACTAACAACAAACAACACTATCACGCGAACAACAAACAACCCTAACCCCCTAACAACAAACAACACTAACACCCTAACAACAAAAACCAATAAACCCCAACAAGAAACAACCCTAAAACCCTAACAACAAACAACACTAACCCCCTAACAACAAACAACCCTAACCCCATAACAACAAACAACCCTAAACCCCTAACATCAAAGAACACTAACACCCTAACAACAAACAACCCTAACCCCCTAACTACAAACACTAACCCCCAAACAACAAACAACCCTAAAACCCTAAAAGCAAACAACACTAAACCCCTAAAAACAAACAACACTAAGCCCCTAACAACAAACAACACTAACACCCGAACAACAAACACCACTAAACCCCAACAAGAAACAACCCTAAGCCCCTAACAACAAACAACACTAACACCCTAACAAGAAACAACCCTAAACCCCTAACAACAAACAACACTAACCCCCTGACAACAAACAACACTAACACCTTAACAACAACCAACCCTAACCCCCTAAGAACAAACAACACTAACGCCCTAAGAAGAAACAACACTAACCCCCAGCAACGAACAATACTAACCCCCTAACAACACAAAACCTAACCTCTTATCAACAAACAACCCTAACCCACTAACAACAAACAACCCTAACACCCTAACAACAAACAACACTAACCCCCTAACAACAAACAACCCTAAACCCCTAGCATCAAAGAACACTAACACCCTAACAACAAACAATCCTAGCCCCCTAACAACAAACACTAACCCCCAAACAACAAACAACCCTAACCCCTAAAAACCAAAAACACTAACACACTAACAACAAACAACTCTAACCCACTAACAACAAACAACCCTAACCCCCTAACAACAAACAACCCTAAACCCCTAACATCAAACAACACTAACCTCCTAACAACACAAAACACTAACACCCTAACAACAAACAACACTAAACCCCTAACAAGAAACTACCCTAACCCCGTAACAACAAACAACACTAACCTGGTAACAAGAAACAACCCTAACCCCCAAACAACAAACAACCCTAACCCCCTAACAACAAACAATCCTAACCCCCGAACAACGAACAACACTAACCCCCTAACCACAATAAACACTAACACCCAAACAACAAAAACCACTAAACCCCAACAAGAAACAACCCTAAACCCCTAACAACAAACAACACTAACCCCCTAACAACAAACAACCCTAACCAAACAACAAACAAACCTAAACCACTAACAACAAACAACACTATCACGCGAACAACAAACAACCCTAACCCCCTAACAACAAACAACACTAACACCCTAACAACAAAAACCAATAAACCCCAACAAGAAACAACCCTAAAACCCTAACAACAAACAACACTAACCCCCTAACAACAAACAACCCTAACCAAACAACAAAAAACCCTAACCCACTAACAACAAACAACACTAACACCCGAACAACAAACAACCCTAACCCCCTAACAACAAACAACACTAACACCCTAACAACAAACAACCCTAACCCCCTAACAACAAACAACCCTAACCCCATAACAACAAACAACCCTAAACCCCTAACATCAAAGAACACTAACACCCTAACAACAAACAACCCTAGCCCCCTAACAACAAACACTAACCCCCAAACAACAAACAACCCTAACCCCTAAAAACCAAAAACACTAACCCACTAACAACAAACAACCCTAACCCACTAACAAAAAACAACCCTAACCCCGTAACAACAAACAACCCTAAACCCCTAACATCAAACAACACTAACCTCCTAACAACACAAAACACTAACACCCTAACAACAAACAACACTAACACCCTAACAACAAAAACCACTAAACCCCAACAAGAAACAACCCTAAACCCCTAACAACAAACACTAACCCCCTAACAATAAACAACACTAAACCCTTAACAAGAAACTACCCTAACCCCGTAACAACAAACAACACTAACCCCGTAACAACAAACAACCCTAACCCCCAAACAACAAACAACCCTAACCCCCTAACAACAAACAATCCTAACCCCCGAACAACCAACAACACTAACCCCCTAACCACAGTATACACTAACACCCTAACAACAAAAACCACTAAACCCCTACAAGAAACAACCCTAAACCCCTAACAACAAACAACACTAACCCCCTAACAACAAACAACCCTAACCAAACAACAAAAAACCCTAACCCACTAACAACAAACAACACTAACACCCTAACAACAAACAACCCTAACCACCTAACAACAAACAACCCTAACACCCTAACCAGAAACAACCCTAACCCCCTAACAACAAACAACACTAAACCCCTAACAAGAAACTACCCTAACCCCGTAACAACAAACAACACTAACCTGGTAACAAGAAACAACCCTAACCCCCAAACAACAAACAACCCTAACCCCCTAACAACAAACAATCCTAACCCCCGAACAACGAACAACACTAACCCCCTAACCACAATAAACACTAACACCCAAACAACAAAAACCACTAAACCCCAACAAGAAACAACCCTAAGCCCCTAACAACAAACAACACTAACCCCCTAACAACAAACAACCCTAACCAAACAACAAACAAACCTAAACCACTAACAACAAACAACACTATCACGCGAACAACAAACAACCCTAACCCCCTAACAACAAACAACACTAACACCCTAACAACAAAAACCAATAAACCCCAACAAGAAACAACCCTAAAACCCTAACAACAAACAACACTAACCCCCTAACAACAAACAACCCTAACCAAACAACAAAAAACCCTAACCCACTAACAACAAACAACACTAACACCCGAACAACAAACAACCCTAATCCCCTAACAACAAACAACCCTAACCCCATAACAACAAACAACCCTAAACCCCTAACATCAAAGAACACTAACACCCTAACAACAAACAACCCTAACCCCCTAACAACAAACACTAACCCCCAAACAACAAACAACCCTAAAACCCTAAAAGCAAACAACACTAAACCCCTAAAAACAAACAACACTAAGCCCCTAACAACAAACAACACTAACACCCGAACAACAAACACCACTAAACCCCAACAAGAAACAACCCTAAGCCCCTAACAACAAACAACACTAACCCCCTAACAAGAAACAACCCTAAACCCCTAACAACAAACAACACTAACCCCCTGACAACAAACAACACTAACACCCTAACAACAACCAACCCTAACCCCTAAGAACAAACAACACTAACGCCCTAAGAAGAAACAACACTAACCCCCAGCAACGAACAATACTAACCCCCTAACAACACAAAACCTAACCTCTTATCAACAAACAACCCTAACCCACTAACAACAAACAACCCTAACACCCTAACAACAAACAACACTAACCCCCTAACAACAAACAACCCTAAACCCCTAGCATCAAAGAACACTAACACCCTAACAACAAACAATCCTAGCCCCCTAACAACAAACACTAACCCCCAAACAACAAACAACCCTAACCCCTAAAAACCAAAAACACTAACACACTAACAACAAACAACTCTAACCCACTAACAACAAACAACCCTAACCCCCTAACAACAAACAACCCTAAACCCCTAACATCAAACCACACTAACCTCCTAACAACACAAAACACTAACACCCTAACAACAAACAACACTAACACCCTAACAACAAAAACCACTAAACCCCAACAAGAAACAACCCTAAACCCCTAACAACAAACACTAACCCCCTAACAATAAACAACACTAAACCCCTAACAAGAATCTACCCTAACCCCGTAACAACAAACAACACTAACACCCTAACAACAAAAACCAATAAACCCCAACAAGAAACAACCCTAAAATCCTAACAACAAACAACACTAACCCCCTAACAACAAACAACCCTAAACCCCTAGCATCAAAGAACACTAACACCCTAACAACAAACAATCCTAGCCCCCTAACAACAAACACTAACCCCCAAACAACAAACAACCCTAACCCCTAAAAACCAAAAACACTAACACACTAACAACAAACAACTCTAACCCACTAACAACAAACAACCCTAACCCCCTAACAACAAACAACCCTAAACCCCTAACATCAAACAACACTAACCTCCTAACAACACAAAACACTAACACCCTAACAACAAACAACACTAAACCCCTAACAAGAAACTACCCTAACCCCGTAACAACAAACAACACTAACCTGGTAACAAGAAACAACCCTAACCCCCAAACAACAAACAACCCTAACCCCCTAACAACAAACAATCCTAACCCCCGAACAACGAACAACACTAACCCCCTAACCACAATAAACACTAACACCCAAACAACAAAAACCACTAAACCCCAACAAGAAACAACCCTAAACCCCTAACAACAAACAACACTAACCCCCTAACAACAAACAACCCTAACCAAACAACAAACAAACCTAAACCACTAACAACAAACAACACTATCACGCGAACAACAAACAACCCTAACCCCCTAACAACAAACAACACTAACACCCTAACAACAAAAACCAATAAACCCCAACAAGAAACAACCCTAAAACCCTAACAACAAACAACACTAACCCCCTAACAACAAACAACCCTAACCAAACAACAAAAAACCCTAACCCACTAACAACAAACAACACTAACACCCGAACAACAAACAACCCTAACCCCCTAACAACAAACAACACTAACACCCTAACAACAAACAACCCTAACCCCCTAACAACAAACAACCCTAACCCCATAACAACAAACAACCCTAAACCCCTAACATCAAAGAACACTAACACCCTAACAACAAACAACCCTAGCCCCCTAACAACAAACACTAACCCCCAAACAACAAACAACCCTAACCCCTAAAAACCAAAAACACTAACCCACTAACAACAAACAACCCTAACCCACTAACAAAAAACAACCCTAACCCCGTAACAACAAACAACCCTAAACCCCTAACATCAAACAACACTAACCTCCTAACAACACAAAACACTAACACCCTAACAACAAACAACACTAACACCCTAACAACAAAAACCACTAAACCCCAACAAGAAACAACCCTAAACCCCTAACAACAAACACTAACCCCCTAACAATAAACAACACTAAACCCTTAACAAGAAACTACCCTAACCCCGTAACAACAAACAACACTAACCCCGTAACAACAAACAACCCTAACCCCCAAACAACAAACAACCCTAACCCCCTAACAACAAACAATCCTAACCCCCGAACAACCAACAACACTAACCCCCTAACCACAGTATACACTAACACCCTAACAACAAAAACCACTAAACCCCTACAAGAAACAACCCTAAACCCCTAACAACAAACAACACTAACCCCCTAACAACAAACAACCCTAACCAAACAACAAAAAACCCTAACCCACTAACAACAAACAACACTAACACCCTAACAACAAACAACCCTAACCACCTAACAACAAACCACCCTAACACCCTAACCAGAAACAACCCTAACCCCCTAACAACAAACAACACTAAACCCCTAACAAGAAACTACCCTAACCCCGTAACAACAAACAACACTAACCTGGTAACAAGAAACAACCCTAACCCCCAAACAACAAACAACCCTAACCCCCTAACAACAAACAATCCTAACCCCCGAACAACGAACAACACTAACCCCCTAACCACAATAAACACTAACACCCAAACAACAAAAACCACTAAACCCCAACAAGAAACAACCCTAAGCCCCTAACAACAAACAACACTAACCCCCTAACAACAAACAACCCTAACCAAACAACAAACAAACCTAAACCACTAACAACAAACAACACTATCACGCGAACAACAAACAACCCTAACCCCCTAACAACAAACAACACTAACACCCTAACAACAAAAACCAATAAACCCCAACAAGAAACAACCCTAAAACCCTAACAACAAACAACACTAACCCCCTAACAACAAACAACCCTAACCAAACAACAAAAAACCCTAACCCACTAACAACAAACAACACTAACACCCGAACAACAAACAACCCTAATCCCCTAACAACAAACAACCCTAACCCCATAACAACAAACAACCCTAAACCCCTAACATCAAAGAACACTAACACCCTAACAACAAACAACCCTAACCCCCTAACAACAAACACTAACCCCCAAACAACAAACAACCCTAAAACCCTAAAAGCAAACAACACTAAACCCCTAAAAACAAACAACACTAAGCCCCTAACAACAAACAACACTAACACCCGAACAACAAACACCACTAAACCCCAACAAGAAACAACCCTAAGCCCCTAACAACAAACAACACTAACCCCCTAACAAGAAACAACCCTAAACCCCTAACAACAAACAACACTAACCCCCTGACAACAAACAACACTAACACCCTAACAACAACCAACCCTAACCCCTAAGAACAAACAACACTAACGCCCTAAGAAGAAACAACACTAACCCCCAGCAACGAACAATACTAACCCCCTAACAACACAAAACCTAACCTCTTATCAACAAACAACCCTAACCCACTAACAACAAACAACCCTAACACCCTAACAACAAACAACACTAACCCCCTAACAACAAACAACCCTAAACCCCTAGCATCAAAGAACACTAACACCCTAACAACAAACAATCCTAGCCCCCTAACAACAAACACTAACCCCCAAACAACAAACAACCCTAACCCCTAAAAACCAAAAACACTAACACACTAACAACAAACAACTCTAACCCACTAACAACAAACAACCCTAACCCCCTAACAACAAACAACCCTAAACCCCTAACATCAAACCACACTAACCTCCTAACAACACAAAACACTAACACCCTAACAACAAACAACACTAACACCCTAACAACAAAAACCACTAAACCCCAACAAGAAACAACCCTAAACCCCTAACAACAAACACTAACCCCCTAACAATAAACAACACTAAACCCCTAACAAGAATCTACCCTAACCCCGTAACAACAAACAACACTAACACCCTAACAACAAAAACCAATAAACCCCAACAAGAAACAACCCTAAAATCCTAACAACAAACAACACTAACCCCCTAACAACAAACAACCCTAACCAAACAACAAACACACCTAACCCACTAACAACAAACAACACTAACACCCGAACAACAAACAATCCTAACCCCCTAACAACAAACAACACTAACACCCTAACAACAAACAACCCTAACCCCCTAACAACAAAAAACACTAACCCCATAACAACAAACAACCTTAAACCCCTAACATCAAAGAACACTAACACCCTAACAACAAACAACCCTAACCCCCTAACAACAAACACTAACCCCCAAACAACAAACAACCCTAAAACCCTAAAAGCAAACAACACTAAACCCCTAATAACAAACAACACTAAGCCCCTAACAACAAACAACACTAACACCCGAACAACAAACACCACTAAACCCCATCAAAAACAACCCTAAGCCCCTAACAACAAACAACACTAACCCCCTAACAAGAAACAACCCTAAACCCCTAACAACAAACACTAACCCCCTAACAACAAACAACACTAAACCCCTAACAAGAAACTACCCTAACCCCGTAACAACAAACAACACTAACCCCGTAACAACAAACAACCCTAACCCCCAAACAACAAACAACCCTAACCCCCTAACAACAAACAATCCTAACCCCCGAACAACCAACAACACTAACCCCCTAACCACAGTATACACTAACACCCTAACAACAAAAACCACTAAACCCCTACAAGAAACAACCCTAAACCCCTAACAACAAACAACACTAACCCCCTAACAACAAACAACCCTAACCAAACAACAAAAAACCCTAACCCACTAACAACAAACAACACTAACACCCTAACAACAAACAACCCTAACCACCTAACAACAAACAACACTAACACCCTAACCAGAAACAACCCTAACCCCCTAACAACAAACAACACTAACCCCCTAACAACAAACAACCTTAAACACCTAACATCAAAGAACACTAACACCCTAACAACATACAACCCTAACCCCCTAACAACAAACACTAACCCCCAAACAACAAACAACCCTAACCCCTAAAAACCAAAAACACTAACGCACTAACAACAAACAACCCTAACAAACTAACAACAAACAACCCTAACACCCTAACAACAAACAACAATAACCCCCTAACAACAAACAACCCTAAACCCCTAACATCAAACAACACTAACCCTCTAACAACACAAAACACTAACACCCTAACAAGAAACAACACTAAAACCCTAACAACAAAAACCACTAAACCCCAACAAGAAACAACCCTAAACCCCTAACAACAAACACTAACCCCCTAACAACAAACAACACTAAACCCCTAACAAGAAACTACCCTAACCCCGTAACAACAAACAACACTAACCTGGTAACAAGAAACAACCCTAACCCCCAAACAACAAACAACCCTAACCCCCTAACAACAAACAATCCTAACCCCCGAACAACGAACAACACTAACCCCCTAACCACAATAAACACTAACACCCAAACAACAAAAACCACTAAACCCCAACAAGAAACAACCCTAAACCCCTAACAACAAACAACACTAACCCCCTAACAACAAACAACCCTAACCAAACAACAAACAAACCTAAACCACTAACAACAAACAACACTATCACGCGAACAACAAACAACCCTAACCCCCTAACAACAAACAACACTAACACCCTAACAACAAAAACCAATAAACCCCAACAAGAAACAACCCTAAAACCCTAACAACAAACAACACTAACCCCCTAACAACAAACAACCCTAACCAAACAACAAAAAACCCTAACCCACTAACAACAAACAACACTAACACCCGAACAACAAACAACCCTAACCCCCTAACAACAAACAACACTAACACCCTAACAACAAACAACCCTAACCCCCTAACAACAAACAACCCTAACCCCATAACAACAAACAACCCTAAACCCCTAACATCAAAGAACACTAACACCCTAACAACAAACAACCCTAGCCCCCTAACAACAAACACTAACCCCCAAACAACAAACAACCCTAACCCCTAAAAACCAAAAACACTAACCCACTAACAACAAACAACCCTAACCCACTAACAAAAAACAACCCTAACCCCGTAACAACAAACAACCCTAAACCCCTAACATCAAACAACACTAACCTCCTAACAACACAAAACACTAACACCCTAACAACAAACAACACTAACACCCTAACAACAAAAACCACTAAACCCCAACAAGAAACAACCCTAAACCCCTAACAACAAACACTAACACCCTAACAATAAACAACACTAAACCCTTAACAAGAAACTACCCTAACCCTGTAACAACAAACAACACTA
This sequence comes from Elephas maximus indicus, assembly GCF_024166365.1. Lineage (NCBI taxonomy): Eukaryota > Metazoa > Chordata > Mammalia > Proboscidea > Elephantidae > Elephas > Elephas maximus. The sequence continues at coordinate 349,033 of NW_026060233.1, read as the reverse complement.
ACCCCGTAACAACAAACAACCCTAACCCCCAAACAACAAACAACCCTAACCCCCTAACAACAAACAATCCTAACCCCCGAACAACCAACAACACTAACCCCCTAACCACAGTATACACTAACACCCTAACAACATAAACCACTAAACCCCTACAAGAAACAACCCTAAACCCCTAACAACAAACAACACTAACCCCCTAACAACAAACAACCCTAACCAAACAACAAAAAACCCTAACCCACTAACAACAAACAACACTAACACCCTAACAACAAACAACCCTAACCACCTAACAACAAACAACACTAACACCCTAACCAGAAACAACCCTAACCCCCTAACAACAAACAACCCTAACCCCCTAACAACAAACAACCCTAAACCCCTAACATCAAAGAACACTAACACCCTAACAACATACAACCCTAACCCCCTAACAACAAACACTAACCCCCAAACAACAAACAACCCTAACCCCTAAAAACCAAAAACACTAACGCACTAACAACAAACAACCCTAACAAACTAACAACAAACAACTCTAACACCCTAACAACAAACAACAATAACCCCCTAACAACAAACAACCCTAAACCCCTAACATCAAACAACACTAACCCTCTAACAACACAAAACACTAACACCCTAACAACAAACAACACTAAAACCCTAACAACAAAAACCACTAAACCCCAACAAGAAACAACCCTAAACCCCTAACAACAAACACTAACCCCCTAACAACAAACAACACTAAACCCCTAACAAGAAACTACCCTAACCCCGTAACAACAAACAACACTAACCTGGTAACAAGAAACAACCCTAACCCCCAAACAACAAACAACCCTAACCCCCTAACAACAAACAATCCTAACCCCCGAACAACGAACAACACTAACCCCCTAACCACAATAAACACTAACACCCAAACAACAAAAACCACTAAACCCCAACAAGAAACAACCCTAAGCCCCTAACAACAAACAACACTAACCCCCTAACAACAAACAACCCTAACCAAACAACAAACAAACCTAAACCACTAACAACAAACAACACTATCACGCGAACAACAAACAACCCTAACCCCCTAACAACAAACAACACTAACACCCTAACAACAAAAACCAATAAACCCCAACAAGAAACAACCCTAAAACCCTAACAACAAACAACACTAACCCCCTAACAACAAACAACCCTAACCAAACAACAAAAAACCCTAACCCACTAACAACAAACAACACTAACACCCGAACAACAAACAACCCTAATCCCCTAACAACAAACAACCCTAACCCCATAACAACAAACAACCCTAAACCCCTAACATCAAAGAACACTAACACCCTAACAACAAACAACCCTAACCCCCTAACAACAAACACTAACCCCCAAACAACAAACAACCCTAAAACCCTAAAAGCAAACAACACTAAACCCCTAAAAACAAACAACACTAAGCCCCTAACAACAAACAACACTAACACCCGAACAACAAACACCACTAAACCCCAACAAGAAACAACCCTAAGCCCCTAACAACAAACAACACTAACCCCCTAACAAGAAACAACCCTAAACCCCTAACAACAAACAACACTAACCCCCTGACAACAAACAACACTAACACCCTAACAACAACCAACCCTAACCCCTAAGAACAAACAACACTAACGCCCTAAGAAGAAACAACACTAACCCCCAGCAACGAACAATACTAACCCCCTAACAACACAAAACCTAACCTCTTATCAACAAACAACCCTAACCCACTAACAACAAACAACCCTAACACCCTAACAACAAACAACACTAACCCCCTAACAACAAACAACCCTAAACCCCTAGCATCAAAGAACACTAACACCCTAACAACAAACAATCCTAGCCCCCTAACAACAAACACTAACCCCCAAACAACAAACAACCCTAACCCCTAAAAACCAAAAACACTAACACACTAACAACAAACAACTCTAACCCACTAACAACAAACAACCCTAACCCCCTAACAACAAACAACCCTAAACCCCTAACATCAAACCACACTAACCTCCTAACAACACAAAACACTAACACCCTAACAACAAACAACACTAACACCCTAACAACAAAAACCACTAAACCCCAACAAGAAACAACCCTAAACCCCTAACAACAAACACTAACCCCCTAACAATAAACAACACTAAACCCCTAACAAGAATCTACCCTAACCCCGTAACAACAAACAACACTAACACCCTAACAACAAAAACCAATAAACCCCAACAAGAAACAACCCTAAAATCCTAACAACAAACAACACTAACCCCCTAACAACAAACAACCCTAACCAAACAACAAACACACCTAACCCACTAACAACAAACAACACTAACACCCGAACAACAAACAATCCTAACCCCCTAACAACAAACAACACTAACACCCTAACAACAAACAACCCTAACCCCCTAACAACAAAAAACACTAACCCCATAACAACAAACAACCTTAAACCCCTAACATCAAAGAACACTAACACCCTAACAACAAACAACCCTAACCCCCTAACAACAAACACTAACCCCCAAACAACAAACAACCCTAAAACCCTAAAAGCAAACAACACTAAACCCCTAAAAACAAACAACACTAAGCCCCTAACAACAAACAACACTAACACCCGAACAACAAACACCACTAAACCCCATCAAAAACAACCCTAAGCCCCTAACAACAAACAACACTAACCCCCTAACAAGAAACAACCCTAAACCCCTAACAACAAACACTAACCCCCTAACAACAAACAACACTAAACCCCTAACAAGAAACTACCCTAACCCCGTAACAACAAACAACACTAACCCCGTAACAACAAACAACCCTAACCCCCAAACAACAAACAACCCTAACCCCCTAACAACAAACAATCCTAACCCCCGAACAACCAACAACACTAACCCCCTAACCACAGTATACACTAACACCCTAACAACAAAAACCACTAAACCCCTACAAGAAACAACCCTAAACCCCTAACAACAAACAACACTAACCCCCTAACAACAAACAACCCTAACCAAACAACAAAAAACCCTAACCCACTAACAACAAACAACACTAACACCCTAACAACAAACAACCCTAACCACCTAACAACAAACAACACTAACACCCTAACCAGAAACAACCCTAACCCCCTAACAACAAACAACACTAACCCCCTAACAACAAACAACCTTAAACACCTAACATCAAAGAACACTAACACCCTAACAACATACAACCCTAACCCCCTAACAACAAACACTAACCCCCAAACAACAAACAACCCTAACCCCTAAAAACCAAAAACACTAACGCACTAACAACAAACAACCCTAACAAACTAACAACAAACAACCCTAACACCCTAACAACAAACAACAATAACCCCCTAACAACAAACAACCCTAAACCCCTAACATCAAACAACACTAACCCTCTAACAACACAAAACACTAACACCCTAACAACAAACAACACTAAAACCCTAACAACAAAAACCACTAAACCCCAACAAGAAACAACCCTAAACCCCTAACAACAAACACTAACCCCCTAACAACAAACAACACTAAACCCCTAACAAGAAACTACCCTAACCCCGTAACAACAAACAACACTAACCTGGTAACAAGAAACAACCCTAACCCCCAAACAACAAACAACCCTAACCCCCTAACAACAAACAATCCTAACCCCCGAACAACGAACAACACTAACCCCCTAACCACAATAAACACTAACACCCAAACAACAAAAACCACTAAACCCCAACAAGAAACAACCCTAAACCCCTAACAACAAACAACACTAACCCCCTAACAACAAACAACCCTAACCAAACAACAAACAAACCTAAACCACTAACAACAAACAACACTATCACGCGAACAACAAACAACCCTAACCCCCTAACAACAAACAACACTAACACCCTAACAACAAAAACCAATAAACCCCAACAAGAAACAACCCTAAAACCCTAACAACAAACAACACTAACCCCCTAACAACAAACAACCCTAACCAAACAACAAAAAACCCTAACCCACTAACAACAAACAACACTAACACCCGAACAACAAACAACCCTAACCCCCTAACAACAAACAACACTAACACCCTAACAACAAACAACCCTAACCCCCTAACAACAAACAACCCTAACCCCATAACAACAAACAACCCTAAACCCCTAACATCAAAGAACACTAACACCCTAACAACAAACAACCCTAGCCCCCTAACAACAAACACTAACCCCCAAACAACAAACAACCCTAACCCCTAAAAACCAAAAACACTAACCCACTAACAACAAACAACCCTAACCCACTAACAAAAAACAACCCTAACCCCGTAACAACAAACAACCCTAAACCCCTAACATCAAACAACACTAACCTCCTAACAACACAAAACACTAACACCCTAACAACAAACAACACTAACACCCTAACAACAAAAACCACTAAACCCCAACAAGAAACAACCCTAAACCCCTAACAACAAACACTAACACCCTAACAATAAACAACACTAAACCCTTAACAAGAAACTACCATAACCCCGTAACAACAAACAACACTAACCCCGTAACAACAAACAACCCTAACCCCCAAACAACAAACAACCCTAACCCCCTAACAACAAACAATCCTAACCCCCGAACAACCAACAACACTAACCCCCTAACCACAGTATACACTAACACCCTAACAACATAAACCACTAAACCCCTACAAGAAACAACCCTAAACCCCTAACAACAAACAACACTAACCCCCTAACAACAAACAACCCTAACCAAACAACAAAAAACCCTAACCCACTAACAACAAACAACACTAACACCCTAACAACAAACAACCCTAACCACCTAACAACAAACAACACTAACACCCTAACCAGAAACAACCCTAACCCCCTAACAACAAACAACCCTAACCCCCTAACAACAAACAACCCTAAACCCCTAACATCAAAGAACACTAACACCCTAACAACATACAACCCTAACCCCCTAACAACAAACACTAACCCCCAAACAACAAACAACCCTAACCCCTAAAAACCAAAAACACTAACGCACTAACAACAAACAACCCTAACAAACTAACAACAAACAACTCTAACACCCTAACAACAAACAACAATAACCCCCTAACAACAAACAACCCTAAACCCCTAACATCAAACAACACTAACCCTCTAACAACACAAAACACTAACACCCTAACAACAAACAACACTAAAACCCTAACAACAAAAACCACTAAACCCCAACAAGAAACAACCCTAAACCCCTAACAACAAACACTAACCCCCTAACAACAAACAACACTAAACCCCTAACAAGAAACTACCCTAACCCCGTAACAACAAACAACACTAACCTGGTAACAAGAAACAACCCTAACCCCCAAACAACAAACAACCCTAACCCCCTAACAACAAACAATCCTAACCCCCGAACAACGAACAACACTAACCCCCTAACCACAATAAACACTAACACCCAAACAACAAAAACCACTAAACCCCAACAAGAAACAACCCTAAGCCCCTAACAACAAACAACACTAACCCCCTAACAACAAACAACCCTAACCAAACAACAAACAAACCTAAACCACTAACAACAAACAACACTATCACGCGAACAACAAACAACCCTAACCCCCTAACAACAAACAACACTAACACCCTAACAACAAAAACCAATAAACCCCAACAAGAAACAACCCTAAAACCCTAACAACAAACAACACTAACCCCCTAACAACAAACAACCCTAACCAAACAACAAAAAACCCTAACCCACTAACAACAAACAACACTAACACCCGAACAACAAACAACCCTAATCCCCTAACAACAAACAACCCTAACCCCATAACAACAAACAACCCTAAACCCCTAACATCAAAGAACACTAACACCCTAACAACAAACAACCCTAACCCCCTAACAACAAACACTAACCCCCAAACAACAAACAACCCTAAAACCCTAAAAGCAAACAACACTAAACCCCTAAAAACAAACAACACTAAGCCCCTAACAACAAACAACACTAACACCCGAACAACAAACACCACTAAACCCCAACAAGAAACAACCCTAAGCCCCTAACAACAAACAACACTAACCCCCTAACAAGAAACAACCCTAAACCCCTAACAACAAACAACACTAACCCCCTGACAACAAACAACACTAACACCCTAACAACAACCAACCCTAACCCCTAAGAACAAACAACACTAACGCCCTAAGAAGAAACAACACTAACCCCCAGCAACGAACAATACTAACCCCCTAACAACACAAAACCTAACCTCTTATCAACAAACAACCCTAACCCACTAACAACAAACAACCCTAACACCCTAACAACAAACAACACTAACCCCCTAACAACAAACAACCCTAAACCCCTAGCATCAAAGAACACTAACACCCTAACAACAAACAATCCTAGCCCCCTAACAACAAACACTAACCCCCAAACAACAAACAACCCTAACCCCTAAAAACCAAAAACACTAACACACTAACAACAAACAACTCTAACCCACTAACAACAAACAACCCTAACCCCCTAACAACAAACAACCCTAAACCCCTAACATCAAACCACACTAACCTCCTAACAACACAAAACACTAACACCCTAACAACAAACAACACTAACACCCTAACAACAAAAACCACTAAACCCCAACAAGAAACAACCCTAAACCCCTAACAACAAACACTAACCCCCTAACAATAAACAACACTAAACCCCTAACAAGAATCTACCCTAACCCCGTAACAACAAACAACACTAACACCCTAACAACAAAAACCAATAAACCCCAACAAGAAACAACCCTAAAATCCTAACAACAAACAACACTAACCCCCTAACAACAAACAACCCTAACCAAACAACAAACACACCTAACCCACTAACAACAAACAACACTAACACCCGAACAACAAACAATCCTAACCCCCTAACAACAAACAACACTAACACCCTAACAACAAACAACCCTAACCCCCTAACAACAAAAAACACTAACCCCATAACAACAAACAACCTTAAACCCCTAACATCAAAGAACACTAACACCCTAACAACAAACAACCCTAACCCCCTAACAACAAACACTAACCCCCAAACAACAAACAACCCTAAAACCCTAAAAGCAAACAACACTAAACCCCTAAAAACAAACAACACTAAGCCCCTAACAACAAACAACACTAACACCCGAACAACAAACACCACTAAACCCCATCAAAAACAACCCTAAGCCCCTAACAACAAACAACACTAACCCCCTAACAAGAAACAACCCTAAACCCCTAACAACAAACACTAACCCCCTAACAACAAACAACACTAAACCCCTAACAAGAAACTACCCTAACCCCGTAACAACAAACAACACTAACCCCGTAACAACAAACAACCCTAACCCCCAAACAACAAACAACCCTAACCCCCTAACAACAAACAATCCTAACCCCCGAACAACCAACAACACTAACCCCCTAACCACAGTATACACTAACACCCTAACAACAAAAACCACTAAACCCCTACAAGAAACAACCCTAAACCCCTAACAACAAACAACACTAACCCCCTAACAACAAACAACCCTAACCAAACAACAAAAAACCCTAACCCACTAACAACAAACAACACTAACACCCTAACAACAAACAACCCTAACCACCTAACAACAAACAACACTAACACCCTAACCAGAAACAACCCTAACCCCCTAACAACAAACAACACTAACCCCCTAACAACAAACAACCTTAAACACCTAACATCAAAGAACACTAACACCCTAACAACATACAACCCTAACCCCCTAACAACAAACACTAACCCCCAAACAACAAACAACCCTAACCCCTAAAAACCAAAAACACTAACGCACTAACAACAAACAACCCTAACAAACTAACAACAAACAACCCTAACACCCTAACAACAAACAACAATAACCCCCTAACAACAAACAACCCTAAACCCCTAACATCAAACAACACTAACCCTCTAACAACACAAAACACTAACACCCTAACAACAAACAACACTAAAACCCTAACAACAAAAACCACTAAACCCCAACAAGAAACAACCCTAAACCCCTAACAACAAACACTAACCCCCTAACAACAAACAACACTAAACCCCTAACAAGAAACTACCCTAACCCCGTAACAACAAACAACACTAACCTGGTAACAAGAAACAACCCTAACCCCCAAACAACAAACAACCCTAACCCCCTAACAACAAACAATCCTAACCCCCGAACAACGAACAACACTAACCCCCTAACCACAATAAACACTAACACCCAAACAACAAAAACCACTAAACCCCAACAAGAAACAACCCTAAACCCCTAACAACAAACAACACTAACCCCCTAACAACAAACAACCCTAACCAAACAACAAACAAACCTAAACCACTAACAACAAACAACACTATCACGCGAACAACAAACAACCCTAACCCCCTAACAACAAACAACACTAACACCCTAACAACAAAAACCAATAAACCCCAACAAGAAACAACCCTAAAACCCTAACAACAAACAACACTAACCCCCTAACAACAAACAACCCTAACCAAACAACAAAAAACCCTAACCCACTAACAACAAACAACACTAACACCCGAACAACAAACAACCCTAACCCCCTAACAACAAACAACACTAACACCCTAACAACAAACAACCCTAACCCCCTAACAACAAACAACCCTAACCCCATAACAACAAACAACCCTAAACCCCTAACATCAAAGAACACTAACACCCTAACAACAAACAACCCTAGCCCCCTAACAACAAACACTAACCCCCAAACAACAAACAACCCTAACCCCTAAAAACCAAAAACACTAACCCACTAACAACAAACAACCCTAACCCACTAACAAAAAACAACCCTAACCCCGTAACAACAAACAACCCTAAACCCCTAACATCAAACAACACTAACCTCCTAACAACACAAAACACTAACACCCTAACAACAAACAACACTAACACCCTAACAACAAAAACCACTAAACCCCAACAAGAAACAACCCTAAACCCCTAACAACAAACACTAACACCCTAACAATAAACAACACTAAACCCTTAACAAGAAACTACCATAACCCCGTAACAACAAACAACACTAACCCCGTAACAACAAACAACCCTAACCCCCAAACAACAAACAACCCTAACCCCCTAACAACAAACAATCCTAACCCCCGAACAACCAACAACACTAACCCCCTAACCACAGTATACACTAACACCCTAACAACATAAACCACTAAACCCCTACAAGAAACAACCCTAAACCCCTAACAACAAACAACACTAACCCCCTAACAACAAACAACCCTAACCAAACAACAAAAAACCCTAACCCACTAACAACAAACAACACTAACACCCTAACAACAAACAACCCTAACCACCTAACAACAAACAACACTAACACCCTAACCAGAAACAACCCTAACCCCCTAACAACAAACAACCCTAACCCCCTAACAACAAACAACCCTAAACCCCTAACATCAAAGAACACTAACACCCTAACAACATACAACCCTAACCCCCTAACAACAAACACTAACCCCCAAACAACAAACAACCCTAACCCCTAAAAACCAAAAACACTAACGCACTAACAACAAACAACCCTAACAAACTAACAACAAACAACTCTAACACCCTAACAACAAACAACAATAACCCCCTAACAACAAACAACCCTAAACCCCTAACATCAAACAACACTAACCCTCTAACAACACAAAACACTAACACCCTAACAACAAACAACACTAAAACCCTAACAACAAAAACCACTAAACCCCAACAAGAAACAACCCTAAACCCCTAACAACAAACACTAACCCCCTAACAACAAACAACACTAAACCCCTAACAAGAAACTACCCTAACCCCGTAACAACAAACAACACTAACCTGGTAACAAGAAACAACCCTAACCCCCAAACAACAAACAACCCTAACCCCCTAACAACAAACAATCCTAACCCCCGAACAACGAACAACACTAACCCCCTAACCACAATAAACACTAACACCCAAACAACAAAAACCACTAAACCCCAACAAGAAACAACCCTAAGCCCCTAACAACAAACAACACTAACCCCCTAACAACAAACAACCCTAACCAAACAACAAACAAACCTAAACCACTAACAACAAACAACACTATCACGCGAACAACAAACAACCCTAACCCCCTAACAACAAACAACACTAACACCCTAACAACAAAAACCAATAAACCCCAACAAGAAACAACCCTAAAACCCTAACAACAAACAACACTAACCCCCTAACAACAAACAACCCTAACCAAACAACAAAAAACCCTAACCCACTAACAACAAACAACACTAACACCCGAACAACAAACAACCCTAATCCCCTAACAACAAACAACCCTAACCCCATAACAACAAACAACCCTAAACCCCTAACATCAAAGAACACTAACACCCTAACAACAAACAACCCTAACCCCCTAACAACAAACACTAACCCCCAAACAACAAACAACCCTAAAACCCTAAAAGCAAACAACACTAAACCCCTAAAAACAAACAACACTAAGCCCCTAACAACAAACAACACTAACACCCGAACAACAAACACCACTAAACCCCAACAAGAAACAACCCTAAGCCCCTAACAACAAACAACACTAACCCCCTAACAAGAAACAACCCTAAACCCCTAACAACAAACAACACTAACCCCCTGACAACAAACAACACTAACACCCTAACAACAACCAACCCTAACCCCTAAGAACAAACAACACTAACGCCCTAAGAAGAAACAACACTAACCCCCAGCAACGAACAATACTAACCCCCTAACAACACAAAACCTAACCTCTTATCAACAAACAACCCTAACCCACTAACAACAAACAACCCTAACACCCTAACAACAAACAACACTAACCCCCTAACAACAAACAACCCTAAACCCCTAGCATCAAAGAACACTAACACCCTAACAACAAACAATCCTAGCCCCCTAACAACATACACTAACCCCCAAACAACAAACAACCCTAACCCCTAAAAACCAAAAACACTAACACACTAACAACAAACAACTCTAACCCACTAACAACAAACAACCCTAACCCCCTAACAACAAACAACCCTAAACCCCTAACATCAAACCACACTAACCTCCTAACAACACAAAACACTAACACCCTAACAACAAACAACACTAACACCCTAACAACAAAAACCACTAAACCCCAACAAGAAACAACCCTAAACCCCTAACAACAAACACTAACCCCCTAACAATAAACAACACTAAACCCCTAACAAGAATCTACCCTAACCCCGTAACAACAAACAACACTAACACCCTAACAACAAAAACCAATAAACCCCAACAAGAAACAACCCTAAAATCCTAACAACAAACAACACTAACCCCCTAACAACAAACAACCCTAACCAAACAACAAACACACCTAACCCACTAACAACAAACAACACTAACACCCGAACAACAAACAATCCTAACCCCCTAACAACAAACAACACTAACACCCTAACAACAAACAACCCTAACCCCCTAACAACAAAAAACACTAACCCCATAACAACAAACAACCTTAAACCCCTAACATCAAAGAACACTAACACCCTAACAACAAACAACCCTAACCCCCTAACAACAAACACTAACCCCCAAACAACAAACAACCCTAAAACCCTAAAAGCAAACAACACTAAACCCCTAAAAACAAACAACACTAAGCCCCTAACAACAAACAACACTAACACCCGAACAACAAACACCACTAAACCCCATCAAAAACAACCCTAAGCCCCTAACAACAAACAACACTAACCCCCTAACAAGAAACAACCCTAAACCCCTAACAACAAACACTAACCCCCTAACAACAAACAACACTAAACCCCTAACAAGAAACTACCCTAACCCCGTAACAACAAACAACACTAACCCCGTAACAACAAACAACCCTAACCCCCAAACAACAAACAACCCTAACCCCCTAACAACAAACAATCCTAACCCCCGAACAACCAACAACACTAACCCCCTAACCACAGTATACACTAACACCCTAACAACAAAAACCACTAAACCCCTACAAGAAACAACCCTAAACCCCTAACAACAAACAACACTAACCCCCTAACAACAAACAACCCTAACCAAACAACAAAAAACCCTAACCCACTAACAACAAACAACACTAACACCCTAACAACAAACAACCCTAACCACCTAACAACAAACAACACTAACACCCTAACCAGAAACAACCCTAACCCCCTAACAACAAACAACACTAACCCCCTAACAACAAACAACCTTAAACACCTAACATCAAAGAACACTAACACCCTAACAACATACAACCCTAACCCCCTAACAACAAACACTAACCCCCAAACAACAAACAACCCTAACCCCTAAAAACCAAAAACACTAACGCACTAACAACAAACAACCCTAACAAACTAACAACAAACAACCCTAACACCCTAACAACAAACAACAATAACCCCCTAACAACAAACAACCCTAAACCCCTAACATCAAACAACACTAACCCTCTAACAACACAAAACACTAACACCCTAACAACAAACAACACTAAAACCCTAACAACAAAAACCACTAAACCCCAACAAGAAACAACCCTAAACCCCTAACAACAAACACTAACCCCCTAACAACAAACAACACTAAACCCCTAACAAGAAACTACCCTAACCCCGTAACAACAAACAACACTAACCTGGTAACAAGAAACAACCCTAACCCCCAAACAACAAACAACCCTAACCCCCTAA